>NW_027254893.1:90828-144204 GCF_044704955.1 Pristiophorus japonicus
GGCGGCTCCCGCAGCTCCACCCCGCTGCTGCCCCACTACCAGCCCGCCTCGCCCGTGACCCGCCAGGGCCCGCCCAGCCCCGGCCCGGGGGGGGCGGCGGCTTTCGGGTGCTCGGCCGGCTTCCCGTCCCACGGAGGGGCCTCGGCCGACGGGGCGGGAGGGGGCGAGCCGAGCCCCGGGGATTATCACCAGCACCAGCAGCAGCTCCAGCGCAGTCACTTCGAGCCCCGCGCGCTCTTCGAGAAGCGGGCCGCTCCGGCCGAGGACTGGGAGAAGGAGTCCGACTCGGAATCGGAGAAGAGCTCCTCGCCCGACTGCTCCCCCAGCCTGTCGGAGGACAGCGACGAGGACAAGGAGGCTGACGACAAACCGGGCTGTGAGTAGTCAGCACATGGCGCTTGGACCCCCAATCCCCACCGTCTGGATCTCTCTCTCTCTCTCTTTCCCCTCCCCCACTCCCCCAATCCCCACCGACCGGGTCTCCTCCCCCCAATCCCCACTGGCTGGGGGTCTCCCCCCCCCCCCCCCCCCCAATCCCCACCGACCGGGTCTCCTCCCCCCAATCCCCACTGGCTGGGGGTCTCTTCCCCCCCCCCCAATCCCCACCGACCGAGTCTCCTCCCCCCAATCCCCACTGGCTGGGGGTCTCTTCCCCCCCCCCAATCCCCACCGACCGGGTCTCCTCCCCCCAATCCCCACTGGCTGGGGGTCTCTTCCCCCCCCCCCAATCCCCACCGACCGAGTCTCCTCCCCCCAATCCCCACTGGCTGGGGGTCTCTCCCCCCCCCCCCCCCCCCCCAATCCCCACCGACCGGGTCTCCTCCCCCCAATCCCCACTGGCTGGGGGTCTCTCCCTTCCCCAATCCCCACCGACCGGGTCTCTTACCCCCCCCCCCCCACACACCGTCTGGATCTCTCTCTCTCTTCCCCCCCCCCCCCCCCCCCCAATCCCCGCCAACCGGGTCTCCTCTCCTTTCCCCCCCCCCCCCCCCCCCCCATCCCCACTGGCCGGGGGGTCTCTCCCTCCCCCAATCCCCGCCGACCGGGTCTCCTCCCCCCAATCCCCACTGGCCGGGGGGTCTCTCCCTCCCCCAATCCCCACCGACCGGGTCCCTCCCCCATCCCCCACAAACCAGGTCTCTTCTCTCTCCCCCCCCCCCCACCGACCGGGTCTCTTTCCCCCCCCCCCCCCCCCCCAAATCCCCGCCAACTGGGGGTCTCCCCCTCCCCCAGGAAAAAGGGAGGTGCAACGAGACCTGGGTGTCATGGTACATCAGTCACTGAAAGTTGGCATGCAGGTACAGCAGGCGGTGAAGAAAGCAAATGGTATGTTGGCCTTCATAGCGAGGGGATTTGAGTATAGGAGCAGGGAGGTCTTACTGCAGTTGTACAGAATATTGTGTTCAGTTTTGGTCTCCTAATCTGAGGAAGGACGATCTTGCTATTGAGGGAGTGCAGCGAAGGTTCACCAGACTGATTCCCGGGATGGCGGGACTGACATATGAGGAGAGACTGGATCAACTGGGCCTTTATACACTGGAGTTTAGAAGGATGAGAGGGGATCTCATAGAAACATATAAAATTCTGATGGGACTGGACAGGTTAGATGCAGGAAGAATGTTCCTGGTGTTGGGGAAGTCCAGAACCAGGGGTCACAGTCTAAGGATAAGGGGTAAGCCATTTAGGACCGAGATGAGGAGAAACTTCTTCACCCAGAGAATTGTGAACCTGTGGAATTCTCTACCACAGAGAGTTGTTGAGGCCAGTTCGTTGGATATATTCAAGAGGGAGTTAGATGTGGCCCTTACGGCTAAAGGGATCAAGGGGTATGGAGAGAAAGCAGGAATGGGGTACTGAAGTTGCATGATCAGCCATGATATTGAATAGTGGTGCAGGCTTGAAGGGCCGAATGGCCTACTCCTGCACCTAGTTTCTATGTTTCTGTGAAATGTTGGTGTTCAGAGGGACCTGGGTTTCCTTGTACACAAATCACAAAGTTAACCTGCAGGTACAGCAAGCAATTAAGAAAGCAAATTGTATATTGGCCTTTATTACAGGGGGATTTGAGTACAAGAGTAAAAACGTCAATTATAATCAGTCCCTGGTGAGACCGCACCTGGAATAGTGTGTTCCGTTTTGGTCTCCTAATCTGAGGATGGATATATTTGCCATAACGGGAGTGCAGCGAAGGTTCACCAGACTGAATCCTGGGATGGGGGGAATTGTCCTATGAGGAGAGATTGAGCAGACTGGGCTGATATTCTCTAGAGTTGAGAGATTGAAACATAGAAAATTCTTAAAGCTTGACCGGGTAGATGCAGGGAGGGTGTTTCCCCCCCCGGGCTGGGGAGTCTAGAACCAGGGGGGTCACAGTCTCAGGATAAGGGCTCGGCCGTTTAGGACTGAGATGAGGAGGAATTTCTTCACTCAGAGGGTGGTGAATCTTTGGAATTCTCTGCCCCAGAGGGCTGTGGAGGCCCAGTCCTTGAGTATACTCAAGACCGAGGTGGATAGAGTTTTGAATATTATGAGAATCGAGGGATATGGGGAAAGTGCAACGAAGTTGAAGATCAGCCGTGATCCCATTGAATGGCGGAGCAGGCTCGAGGGGCCGAATGGCCGACTCCTGCCCCTTATGTTCTTGTGTAAGTTGGTTGGGAGATGGGTGACAGAGTTTGGGGAATGGGTCAGGACTGAATTTGGCAGGGTGTCACTTATTGTGCCCCCCCACCCCAGGGGTCTGTACTGATGCCTCAGCTCTTCCCTGTATTTATAAATGACCTGGGTGAAGGAATAGCGAGCCGTATATCCAGGTTTGCCGACGATACAGTTAGGAGGCCCAGTAAATAGTGCAAATGGCAGCAAAGGGACATCGATAGATTCAGGGAGTGGGCCAAACTCTGGCAGATGCAGTTCAACGCCGGCAAGTGTGGTGTCGTCCACATTGCACCCGAGAAAGGGCGATTGGAGTATTTTCTAAATGAGGACAGATTGGATAGGCTGGGTTTGTTCCCATTGGAACAGAGGAGGTTGAGAGGAGACCTCAGTGAGGTGTACAAAATTTTGAGGGGCCTGGATATCGTAGATAGCAAGGGCCTATTTCCATTGGTGGAGGGGTCTATTACGAGGGGGGCATAGTTTTAAGGTGGGTGGTGGAAGGTTTAGAGGGGATTTGAGGGGGGGCTTCTTTACGCAGAGGGTTGTGGGGATCTGGAACTCGCTGCCTGGAAGAGTGGTGGATGCAGAAACCCTCACCACTTTTAAGAGATGGTTGGATGGGCTCTTAAAGTGCAGTAACCTGCAGGGTATCGGACCTAGAGCTGGTAATTGGGATTAGACTGGATGACTTGTTGACAGGCGCAAATATAATGGTAAGTACTGCAGGGAATCGAATACGGACAGGGTGATCTCCTGGTCTAGTGTCGATCGCCGGGATGGGTCGAAGAGGAACTGTCCCAGATTTTTTTCTCCCTAAATTGGCCTGGGTTTTTAATCTGGTTTTTGCCTCTCCCAGGGGATCACATGGCTCCGGTTGGGGTGGAGTATAGAATGTTTCAGTATAAGGGGTGTTGCAGTTGTGTGAGGCGGACTAGTTGGGCTGGGTGCTCTTTGTCTTTCCGCCATTGTTCATGGGTTTATATGTAACCTTCAGGGCTGCTGACCGAGGGCCGTGCGGCTCTTTGTCGGCCCGGCGCGGACACGATGGGCCGGAATGGCCTCCTTCTGCGCTGTAAATTTCTATGTTTCTATGAGAGACGAACTGTGGAGGAGCGGAGAGATTCAGAGGGTCCAGATACAGAAATCACTAACAGCCAGTCAGCAGATCATGAAAAATCAGGAAAAGGGGAGGTGCAACGAGACCTGGGTGTCATGGTACATCAGTCATTGAAGGTTGGCATGCAGGTACAGCAGGTGGTGAAGAAGGCAAATGGCATGTTGGCCTTCACAGCAAGGGGATTTGAGTACAGGGGCAGGGATGTGTTGCTACAATTGTACAGGGCCTTGGTGAGGCCTCACCTGGAATATTGTATTAGTTTTGGTCTCTTAATCTGAGGGAGGGCGTTCTTGCTATTGAGGGAGTGCAGCGAAGGTTCACCAGACTGATTCCCGGGATGGCAGGACTGACATATGAGGAGAGACTGGATCGACTGGGCTTGTATTGACTGGAGTTTAGAAAAATGAAAGGGGATCTCATAGAAACACACACAATTCTGAAGGGATTGGACAGGTTAGAGGCAGGAAGAATGTTCCCGATGTTGGGGAAGTCCAGAACCAGGGGTCACAGCCTAAGGATAAGGGGTAAACCATTTAGGACCGAGATGAGGAGAAACTTCTTCGCCCAGAGAATTGTGAACCTGTGGAATTCTCTACCACAGAGAGTTGTTGAGGCCAGTTCGTTGGATATATTCAAAAGGGAGTTAGATGTGGCCCTTATGGCTAAAGGGATCAAGGAGTATGGAGAGAAAGCAGGAATGGGGTACTGAGGGAATGATCAGCCATGGTAATATTGAATGGTGGTGCAGGCTCAAAGGGCCTATTTTCCTGCACCTATTTTCTATGTTTAAAAGGCACGTTGGAATGTTGGCCTTTGTCTGGGGGGCTGGAATACAGAGTGTACGGGGTATTGGTGAGGCCACACCTGGAGTACTGCGTGCAGTTTTGGTTTCCGTATTTACGAAAGGATATACTTCGGAGGTAATTCAGAGAAGGTTCACTCGGTTGATTCCAGAGATGAGGGGGTTGGCTTATGAGGAAAGGTTGAGGAGGTTGGGCCTCTACTCATTGGAATTCAGAAGAATGAGAGGTGATCTTATCGAAACGTATCAGATTATGAGGGGGCTTGACAAGATGGATGCAGAGAGGATGTTCCCACTGATGAGGGAGACTAGAACTATGGGGCATGGTCTTAGAATAAGGGGCCGCCCATTTAAAACTGAGAAGAGGAGGAATTTCTTCTCTCTGAGGGTTGTAAATCTGTGGAATTCGCTGCCTCAGAGAGCTGTGGAGGCTGGGTCATTGAATATATTTAAGACAGAAATATACAGTTTCTTAAAGGATAAGGGAGTGAACAGGGAAGTGGAGCTGAGTCCATGATCGGATCAACCATGATGGTATTGAATGTTGGGGCAGGCTCGAGGGGCCGAATGGCCGACTCCTGCTCCTATTTCTTATGTTGTTATGAGGGGATGTGTCGGCCGTACAGAGCCCGGGAGGCACTGCGTTCAGTTCCAGCCCAGCCCCTCAGGAAGGATATGTCGGCCTTGGAGGGGGAGCCATGCAGATTGGTACCGGGGCTAACGGTTAAATTACCAGGACAGGTTTCACAGACACGGCTTCTGTTCCCTCGAGTGTAGAAGGTTAAGTGTGGGGTTCTAATCGAGGTGTTTAAGCTGATTTAAAGGCGTTTGAGAGGAGAGAGAGGGAGGAACTATTTCCTCAGGTGAGGGGGAGTCCAGAACAAGGGGGCTGTCACATTCGAGCCCGGCCGTTCAGGGGTGATGTCAGGAAGCACTTCTTCCCACAAAGGGTGCTGGGAATCTGGGATTCTGTCCGCAAAAAAGCTGTTGAGGCTGGGGCTCAATTGGTGCTTTTGAGACGGGGATTGATAGAATTGGGTAAGGGTATCGAGGGATACGGAGCAAAGGCAGGTAAATGGAGGGGCTGAATGGGCCTCCTGCTGTTCCTGTGTAACGGGCTCGAGGGGCTGAATGGGCCTCCTGCTGTTCCTGTGTAACAGGCTCGAGGGGCTGAATGGGCCTCCTCCTGTTCCTGTGTAACAGGCTCGAGGGGCTGAATGGGCCTCCTCCTGTTCCTGTGTAACAGGCTCGAGGGGCTGAATGGGCCTCCTCCTGTTCCTGTGTAACAGGCTCGAGGGGCTGAATGGGCCTCCTCCTGTTCCTGTGTAACAGGCTCGAGGGGCTGAATGGGCCTCCTCCTGTTCCTGTGTAACAGGCTCGAGGGGCTGAATGGGCCTCCTCCTGTTCCTGTGTAACAGGCTCGAGGGGCTGAATGCGCCTCCTCCTCCTCCCTCTTCAAACATCTTCCTCTGTTCCAGCGGAAGCTGCATCACATTCGAAGACCTACGATGAGGAGAGTATGATCTCGCTGAACACTTCTCGGGACGAGACGCAGGACGGATTCCTGAACGAGGATTTGGAAGCCGGCCTTGGCGATTTCCTCCCGAACAAGCACCGGTTACCGTCTGCCGACTGGCCCAAGGTAGGAGCGGCTGGGACAGTCCCTGTGCCCCGGTTCACCGTCTGTGTCGCTCCTCTCTCTCTCTCGCGCACGCGCGTGCTTTCCCTCCCTCTCTCCCTCTCTCCCTCTCTCCCTCTCTCCCTCTCTCCCTCTCTCCCTCTCTCCCTCTCTCCCTCTCTCCCTCTCTCCCTCTCTCCCTCTCTCCCTCTCTCCCTCTCTCGCTCCCCCCACGGTTCTCTAACCTCCCTCTGGTTCCCCGCAGGACCGGGTGCTGATCAACCGGATTGACTGTGTGTGCCAGGCGGTGTTGAGTGGCACTTGGCCGGTGCTGAGACGCGTGCAGTGCGAGTCCAGTGGTGTCGTGGGGGTCGCTCCCTGCACCCCCACGTTGATGGACAGCCCCGGGGACTCCCCGGTGCTGACCCCCGCGAGCCTCACCATCGATGAAGATTCGGCCTCTGCCCAGTTCACCAAGGTGAAGAAACATATTCACGAGAAGGAGTTCACGGTCAAAATTAACAATGTACGTACACACAGCGCGTGGCTTGTCGTCTCCCATCGTTCCCTCCCCTCCCCGCCCCCGGATCTCCTCCCCCCCCCCCCCTCCCCATTCTGCCCCACGGAACTGCCGTCTCCCATCCACCCCCCAGCTATTTGCTAATTGTGTTCCCAGGCAGACTACAAATGAATCTGCAGTTGCTGGGAGCTCCGCACCGTAAACCCCGTCTCACTGCCCCTTCCCTTGGACCTCCGTGTTCCCCCTGTCCGAATCCTTGTCCCGTTCCCTTTGAAACGCAGCTTGCCGTCAGTCCCTCGCTCCCGCCACGCCCTTGTCCCATCAGCCCGAGCTCGGGGTGTAAACATTTCTCCAAAACGGTGTTGTGGTGGGGGGGGCAAGAGCGAAGGGGGGGGGGGGGGAGCGAGGGGTGTCTAAAGTGGGGACTCGGTGCGTCGCGTCCCGGTCCCCGACTTTGCGGGGAGCGAGGTGAACCGGCCAGGGTTCCGGATCGCCGAGCAGTGGCTCCATCCGCGTGCGGGATTGGCCGCGTGACGGTTCTCGGGGTCGAAGGTCCCGCCCAAACTGGGCCGGGGGACACAGGGCTCCACCGGACGTCGGGGGTGGGGGGGGGGGGGCGAACGGGCCCTCAGTGCCGCGCTGTGGGAGCGATCGGTTTCTGCCTGTTTGTAAATCCTTTTTCCCCTCTCCTCCCCATTCCCCCCTTTCCCTGCTCTTCACCGTTCTTCCCCCTCCATTCTCCCCCTTCCCTCTCTACCCCCCCCCCTCCTTCTCTCCATCCCCCCTCCTTCTCTTCCCCCCCCCTTCTCTCCATCCCCCCCCCATTCTCTCCACCCCCCTTCCCTCTCTACCCCCCCCTTCCTTCTCTCCCCCCCTCCTTCTCTCTTCCCCCTCCCCCCCTCCTTCTCTCTTCCCCCTCCCCCCCTCCTTCTCTCTTCCCCCTCCCCCCTCCTTCTCTCTTCCCCCTCCCCCCCTCCTTCTCTCTTCCCCCTCCCCCCCTCCTTCTCTCTTCCCCCTCCCCCCTCCTTCTCTCTTCCCCCTCCCCTCCTCCTTCTCTCTTCCCCCTCCCCCCTCCTTCTCTCTTCCCCCTCCCCCCTCCTTCTCTCTTCCCCCTCCTTCCCTCCTTTTCTCTTCCCCCTCCCCCCCTCCTTCTCTCTTCCCCCTCCCCCCCTCCTTCTCTCTTCCCCCTCCCCTCCTCCTTCTCTCTTTCCCCTCCTTCCCTCCTTTTCTCTTCCCCTTCCCCCCCTCCTTCTCTCTTCCCCTTCCCCCCCTCCTTCTCTCTTCCCCCTCCCCCCCTCCTTCTCTCTTCCCCCTCCCCCCTCCTTCTCTCTTCCCCCTCCCCCCCTCCTTCTCTCTTCCCCCCCCTCCCCCCCTCCTTCTCTCTTCCCCCCCCCTTCCCCCCTCCTACTCTCTTCCCCCCCCCTCCCCCCCTCCTTCTCTCTTCCCCCCCCTTCCCCCCTCCTTCTCTCTTCACCCCCTTCCCCCTCCCCCCCGCAGGAGGACGGCCTGAAGCTGACATTCCACAAGCAGCGGCGGAAACGACGGAAGAAGCTGGAGATGGAGGCGGAGCGTGCCCGCCTGCGGCAGTACATGAGCAGCCTGCGGGACGCGCAGTCGGCCTCCGACAGCGGGCAGGAGACGGGGGCCGACACCGCCCCCCGGCCCACCCCCCTCACCCCCTCCGCCCTGCTGGACCGCGGCTTCCCCCTCAAGCTGGCCCCCGAGCGGGAGCGGACCAGCCCCAACCCCCACACCGTGCGCTGTCAACTGGACGCGGTGCTCAGCGCTGGCACCAGCCCCCTGTGGAGGCACTCGGTCAACGGGCAGCTGGCCGATGGCCAGGCTCTGGCCAAGAAGAGGAGGGGCCGGCGGAAGAACGTGGAGGGCACGGAGCTGCTTCTGTCGGCCCAGAATAAAGGCCTGTGTGCTGTGAGTACCGCGGGGAGAGGGGTGGGGTCACTGACGCGGGGGCCTTGGCCCTAACGCTGGGCGCTTTCTCCCTTCCCCCGTCCCTGGGCGTTCTCCGACCTCTGCCCCCTCCCCTCCCCCCCGGGAGTCCCCTTCCCCCCCCTCCCCTTCCCTGCCCCCGGGAGTCCTCTTCCCTGCCCCCGGGAGTCCTCTTCCCTGCCCCCGGGAGTCCTCTTCCCTGCCCCCGGGAGTCCTCTTCCCTGCCCCCCGGGAGTCCCCTACCCCGCCCCCCGGGAGTCCCCTTCCCTGCCCCCGGGAGTCCCCTTCCCTGCCCCCGGGAGTCCCCTTCCCTGCCCCCGGGAGTCCCCTTCCCTGCCCCCGGGAGTCCCCTTCCCTGCCCCCGGGAGTCCCCTTCCCCCCCCCCTCCCCTTCCCCTTCCCCCCCCCCTCCCCTACCCCGCCCCCCGGGAGTCCCCTTCCCCCCCCTCCCCTACCCCGCCCCCCGGGAGTCCCCTACCCCGCCCCCCGGGAGTCCCCTTCCCTGCCCCCGGGAGTCCCCTTCCCCCCCCTCCCCTACCCCGCCCCCCGGGAGTCCCCTACCCCGCCCCCCGGGAGTCCCCTTCCCCCCCCTCCCCTACCCCGCCCCCCGGGAGTCCCCTTCCCTGCCCCCGGGAGTCCCCTTCCCCCCCCTCCCCTACCCCGCCCCCCGGGAGTCCCCTACCCCGCCCCCCGGGAGTCCCCTTCCCTGCCCCCGGGAGTCCCTTTTTCCCCCCTCCCCCTCCCCTTTTCCCCCCTCCCCCCCCCCCCCCCCCCCGGGAGTCCCCTCCCCTGCCCCCGGGAGTCCCCTTTCCCCCCCCTCCCCGACCACTACCCCCCCCCCCCATGTCCCTGGGAGTCCTCCTCCCTCCCCCGCCCCCTAAGACCCGAGCTTTTGCTCACCTGCCCTTATTTCTCTGTGCGGCTCGGTGTATCCTGTGACTGTTGGGGGTGTTTCACTACCTTACAGGCGCGATATAAATGCACGTTGTGATTTGCTTCACGGTGACGCGGCTTTGCACGTTTTCTCCGCACGAATAAAGGCCAATGGCGAGACGGACAAAAGCTTGGAGGAGGCACAGCCGCGGCGGCCGGAGACGGATATGGAGACACGGATCCCCGTGGTCAGCAAAGTGGACGGCACGGTGCTGGCAGGAGAGGAGGCTCCACGGCGCAGGGAGCTCGACGAGTGGCTGAAGGAGCATCCTGACTTCAGCGTGGATCCCAGCTGCCTGGCGGTGAGCCGGAGCCTGTGGAGGGGGCCGGCAAAGGAGAGGTGGGGGGGGGGGGGAACGAAGGAGAGGGGGAGGGGGGGGTGGCGAGGGAGAGGGGGGGGGGGCGAGTGTGGGGGCGCGGGGGTGGGATGGGTGAGGTGAACATGCGAGGGAGGGAGGGGGAGCGAGGGGGAGCGGGGGAGGGGGAGCGAGGGAGGGAGGGGGGGAGGGGGAGCGAGGGGGGGAGGGGGAGCGAGGGAGGGAGGGGGGGAGGGGGAGCGAGGGAGGGAGGGAGGGGGAGCGAGCGAGGGAGGGAGGGAGGGGGAGCGAGCGAGGGAGGGAGGGAGGGGGAGCGAGCGAGGGAGGGAGGGGGAGCGAGGGAGGGAGGGGGAGAGCGAGGGAGGGAGGGAGGGCGAGGGAGGGAGGGGGAGCGAGGGAGGGAGGGGGAGGGCGAGGGAGCGAGCGTCGAGGGAGAGGGAGTGTGGGCGAGTCGAGAGCAGGAGGGAGGGAAGGAGAGAAAATGAGACCCAGTGGGGGAGTTGCGATTATAATTGGGCATCAGGTTTCCCCCCTGGTTTTGGTGGATGGAGGGGAGGGGAGGCTGGGACTCCCGGCTGGGTTGAAATTCCAGCTGACGCCCACCGTGTGGTGTCCGTGGAACCTGTCGCCCCGATGAGTGGAGAGGGGTGGCGAATAACCGCAGCAGGGACTGAGGACTGAACATGGGCCATGGTTGTGTTTTCAGTTCATCGAGGACCGGCCAAAACAGAAGCGTCACCGGTGCAGAAACCCCCACAAACTGGACATCAATGCGCTGACCGGTGACGAGCGAGTTCCCGTCATCAACAGACGCAATGGGAAGAAGGTGAGTCCAGCACCTGGGCGGGGGGTTTCACAGACCGAGCTATCCTGCGGGGGGGGGGGGGGCGATTTCACTGCACTGAGACTCCCACCACCTCGGGATCAGAATGGACCTGTACTCATTGGAGTTTAGAAGAATGAGAGGTGATCTTATTGAAACATAGAAAACAGGTGCAGGAGTAGGCCATTCGGCCCTTCGAGCCTGCACCACCATTCAATCAGATCATGGCTGATCATTCACCTCAGTACCCCTTTCCTGCTTTCTCTCCATACCCCTTGATCCCTTTAGCCGTAAGGGCCATATCTAACTCATCTAACTCCCTCTTGAATATATCCAACGAACTGGTATCAACAACTTTCTGTGGTAGAGAATTCCACAGGTTCACCACTCTCTGGATGAAGAAGTTCCTCCGCATCTCGGTCCTAAATGGCTTACCCCTTATCCTTAGACTGTGACCCCTGGTTCTGGACTTCCCCAACATCGGGAACATTCTCCCTGCCTCTAACCTGTCTAGTCCCGTCAGAATTTTATGTTTCTATGAGATCCCCTCTCATTCATCTAAATTCCAGTGAATATAAGCCAAGTCGATCCAGTCTTTCTTCATATGTCAGTCCCGCCATCCCGGGAATCAGTCTGGTGAACCTTCGCTGCACTCCCTCAATAGCAAGAATGTCCTTCCTCAGATTAGGAGACCAAAACTGAACACAATATTTCAGGTGAGGCCTCACCAAGGCCCTGTACAACTGCAGTAAGACCTCCCTGCTCCTATACTCAAATCCTCTCGCTATGAAGGTCAACATACCATTTGCCTTCTTCACCGCCTGCTGTACCTGCATGCCAACTTTCAATGACTGATGTACCATGACACCCAGCTCTCGTTGCACCTCCCCTTTTCCTAATCTGCCGCCATTCAGATAATCTACCTTCATGTTTTGCCACCAAAGTGGATAATCTCACATTTATCCACATTATACTGCATCTGCCATGCATTTGCCCACTCACCTAACCTGTCCAAGTCACCCTGCAGCCTCTTAGCATCCTCCTCACAGCTCACACTGCCACCCAGTTTAGTGTCATCTGCAAACTTGTAGATATTACATTAATGATTTAGATGAAGGAATTGAGTTTAAGATTTGTAAGAAACGTAAGATTCTGAGGGGGCTCGACGGGGTAGTGCAGACTGGATCCCAGATCTGTGCCCCAGAGATCTGTGGAGGCTGGGTTATTGAATGTATTTAAGGCGGAGATAGACAGATTTTTGAGCGATAAGAACAAGAGTCGGCTATACGGCCCCTCGAGCCTGCTCCACCATTTAATACGATCATGGCTGATCTGATCATAGACTCAGTTCCACTTCCCCGCCCGCTCCCCTTATCGTTTAAGGAACTGTCTCTTTCTGTCTTAAATTTATTTACTATCCCAGCTTCCACAGCTCTCTGGGGCAGAGAATTCCACAGATTTACAACCCTCTGAGAGAAGAAATTTCTCCTCATCTCAGTTTTAAATGGGCTGTCCCTTATTCTAAGATCGTGCCCCCTCATTCTAGTCTCCCCCATCAGTGGAAACATCCTCTCTGCATCCACCTTGTCGAGCCCCCTCATAATCTGATACGTTTCGATAAGATCACCTCTCATTCTTCTGAATTCCAATGAGTAGAGGCCCAACCTGCTCAACCTTTCCTCATAAGTCAACCCCTTCATCTCCGGAATCAACCGAGTGAACCTTCTCTGAACTGTCTCCAAAGCAAGTATATCCTTTCATAAATATGGAAACCAAAACTGCACGCAGTACTCCAGGTGTGGCCTCACCAATACCATGTATAACTGGAGCAAGACTTCCCTGCTTTTATACTCCATCCCCTTTGCAATAAAGGCCAAGATACCACTGGCCTTCCTGATCACTTGCTGTACCTGCAGACTAACCTTTTGTGTTTCATGCACAAGTAACCCCCAGGTCCCGCTGCACTGCAGCACTTTGCAATCTTTCTCCATTTAAATAATAACTTGCTCTTTGATTTTTTTCCTGCCAATGTGCATGACCTCACACTTTGCAACATTATTCTCCATCTGCCAAATTTTTGCCCACTCACTTAGCCTGTCTATGTCCTTTTGCAGATTTTCTGTGTACTCCTCACACATTGCTTTTCCTCCCATCTTTGTATCGTCAGCAAACTTGGCTACATTACACTCAGTCCATTCCTCCAAGTCGTTAATATATTGTCTCACCTCATATGTCAGTCCTGCCATCCCGGGAATCAGTCTGGTGAACCTTCGCTGCACTCCCTCAATAGCAAGAATGTCCTTCCTCAGATTAGGAGACCAAAACTGAACACAATATTACAGGTGAGGCCTCACCAAGGCCCTGTACAACTGCAGTAAGACCTCCCTGCTCCTATACTCAAATCCCCTCGCTATGAAGACCAACATACCATTTGCCTTCTTCACCGCCTGCTGTACCTACATGCCAACTTTCAATGACTGATGAACCATGACACCCAGGTCTCGTTGCACCTCCCCTTTTCCTAATCTGCTGTCATTCAGATACTCTGCCTTCATGTTTTTGCCCCAAAGTGGATAACCTCACATTTATCCACATTATACTGCACCTGCCATGTATTTGCCCACTCACCTAACCTGTCCAAGTCACCCTGCAGCCTCTTAGCATCCTCCTCACAGCTCACACTGCCACCCAGCTTAGTGTCATCTGCAAACTTGGAGATATTACACTCAATTCCTTCGTCTAAATCATTAATGTATATTGTTAATAGCTGAGGTCCCAGCACTAAGCCCTGTGGTAGCCCACTAGTCTCTGCCTGCCATTCTGAAAAGGACCCGTTTATCCCGACTCTCTGCTTCCTGTCTGCCAACCAGTTCTCTATCCACGTCAGTACATTACCCCCAATACCATGTGCTTTAATTTTGCACACCAATCTCTTGTGTGGGACTTTGTCAAAAGCCTTTTGAAAGTCCAAATACACCACATCCACTGGTTCTCCCTTGTCCACTCTACTAGTTACAAAGTCAAAAAATTCCAGAAGATTTCTCAAGCACTATTTCCCTTTCATAAATCCATGCTGACTTGGACCGATCCTGTCACTGCTTTCCAAATGCGCTGCTATTACATCTTTAATAATTGATTCCAACATTTTCCCCACTACTGATGTCAGGCTAACCGGTCTATAATTACCCGTTTTCTCTCCCTCCTTTTTAAAAAAAAAAAGTGGTGTTACATTAGCTACCCTCCAGTCCATAGGAACTGATCCAGAGTCGATAGACCTTTGGAAAATGATCACCAATACATCCACTATTTCTAGGGCCACTTCCTTAAGTACTCTGGGATGCAAACTATCAGGCCCTGGGGATTTATTGGTCTTCAATCCCATCAATTTCCCGAACACAATTTCCTGACTAATAAGGATTTCCTTCAGTTCCTCCTTCTCGCTAGACCCTCGGTCCCCTAGTATTTTCGGAAGGTTATTTGTGTCTTCCTTCGTTAAGACAGAACCAAAGTATTTGTTCAATTGGTCTGCCATTTCTTTGTTCCCCATTATAAATTCACTTGATTCTGACTGCAAGGGACCTATGTTTGTCTTCACTAATCTTTTTCTCTTCATATATCTATAGAAGCTTTTACAGTCAGTTTTTATGTTCCCAGCAAGCTTCCTCTCATACTCTATTTTCCCCTCCTAATTAAACCCTTTGTCCTCCTCTGCTGAATTCTAAATTTCCTCAGGTTTGCTGCTGCTTCTGGCCAATTTATATGCCTCTTCCTTGGATTTAACACTATCCCTAATTTCCCTCGTTAGCCACGGTTGAGCCACCTTCCCCGTTTTATTTTTAGTCCAGACAGGGATGTACAATTGTTGAAGTTCATCCATGTGATCTTTAAATGTTTGCTATTGCCTGCCTATCCACCGTCACCTCTTTGTATAATTCGCCCGTCTATTCTAGCCAATTCATGTCTCATACCATCGAAGTTACCTTTCTTTAAGTTCAGGACTCTCATCTCTGAATTAACTGTGTCACTCTCCATCTTAATAAAGAATTCTACCATATTATGGTCCCTCTTCCCCAAGGAGCTTCGCAAAACAAGATTGCTAATTAGTCCTTTCTCATTACACATCACCCAGTCTAGGATGGCCAGCTCTCTAGTTGGTTCCTCGACATACCATCCCGAATACACTCCAGGAAATCCTCCTCCATCGTATTGCTACCAGTTTGGTTAGCCCAATCTATATGTAGATTAAAGTCGCCCATGATAACTGCTGTACCTTTATTGCACACATCCCTAATTTCTTGTTTGATGCTGTCCCCAACCTCTCTACTACTGTTTGGTGGTCTGTACACAACTCCCACTAGCGTTTTCTGCCCTTTGGTATTCCGTAGCTCCACCCATACCGATTCCACATCATCCAGGCTAATGACCCTCCTTACTATTGTGTTAATTTCCTCTTTAACCAGCAATGCTACCCTACCTCCTTTTCCTTTCTGTCTATCCTTTCTGAATGAACCATTTATCCCGACTCTGATTTCTGTTCGTTAGCCAATCCTCTATCCATGCTAATATATTGCCCCCAACCCCGTGAACTTTTATCTTGTGCAATAACCTTTTATGTGGCACCTTGTCAAATGCCTTCTGGAAGTCCAAATACACCACATCCACTGGTTCCCCTTTATCCACCCTGTTCGTTACATCCTCAAAGAACTCCAGCAAATTTGTCAAACATGCTGACTCTGACTGAATTATATTTTTCCAAATGTCCTACTGCTTCTTTAATAATGGACTCCCAACATTTTCCCACCCACAGATGTTAGGCTAACTGGTCTATGGTTTCCTGCTTTTTGTCTGCCTCCTTTTTTAAATAGGGGCGTTACATTTACAGTTTTCCAATCTGCTGGAACCTCCCCAGAATCCAGGGAATTTTGGTAAATTACAACCATTGCATCCACAATCCCTGCTGCTACTTAAGACCCTAGGATGCAAGCCATCAGGTCCAGGGGATTTATCTGCCTTTAGTGACATTATCTTACTGAGTACCACCTCCTTAGTGATTGTGATTGTGTTAAGTTCCTCCCCCTCTATAGCCCCTTGACTATCCACTGTTGGGATATTGTTAGTGTCCTGTACCGTAAAGACTGATACAAAATATTTGCTCAGAGTTTCTGCCATCTCCATGTTCCCCATTACTAATTCCCCGGTCTCGTCCTCGAAGGGACCAACATTTACTTTAGCCACTCTTTTTTCCTTTTTATATGCCTATAGAAACTCGTGCTATCTGCTTTTTGTATTTTGTGCTCGTTTACTTTCATAGTCTATCTTCCCTCTCAATCATTTTTTTAGTAATTCTTTAAAAGCTTCCCAATCTTCTGTCCTCCCACTAGTTTTGGCCACTTTGTATACCCTTGTTTTTAATTGGATACCGTCCTTTATTTCTTTAGTGAGCCACGGATGGCTATCTTTTCTCTCACACCCTTTCCTCCTCACTGGAATATATTTTTCTTGAGTTGTGAAATATCTCCTTAAATGTACACCACTGTTCATCAACCGTCCTACACTTTAATCTATTTCCCAGTCCACTTTACTCAACTCTGCCCTCATACCTTTCAACGCCCCTTTGTTCCTCCACACTTCAGTGTCCTACTATTTAATGTGTGTTCCCTCGTCTTGTTAGTCCTCCCCAAATGCATTCCCTCACACTTCTCCGGATTAAACTCCATTTGCCACTGCTCTGCCCACCTGACCAGTCGATCGATATCTTCCTGCAGTCCGCAGCTTGCTTATTTCTTACACTTTTGAGGGACGTTGGTGAATGAGATTGTGATTTAACCTGTCTGATCGGGGGGGGGGGGGGGGGGTGGGGACTAGGTGAGGTAAAGGATTGTGATACGTTTAAAATAAAAGATGAAACTGAGCGTGTGTGACCTTAGCTCCTTTTATTAAGGCGTGGGTGGTCTGCTTATATACTGTGCTCCCAAGGGACGCTGAGATCCTTTGGGACTCCCAACAGCTCGGCCCTCTGGTGGTCAGGTGTCATACAGGTTACAAGGGGTTAAATACATAAGATTGTGATTTAACCTGTCCGATGCCGGGACTGGGTGAGGTAAAGGATTGTGATTAAGACTCTCTCATTCCAGCTCGGGGGTGGGTTTGCTCCACCCATCAAAGATCTCCAGAAATGGCTCCAGGACAACCCGGAGTATGGAATCGCGCAGGAGTGGGCCGAAGTCGTCAAGCAGTCGGTACGTGCGGCGAATCTGTTTTGTGTCTCTGCTGCTCTGCGCGTTTTGGAGCAGTGATGTGCTATTTAACAAGACGCTCGTCCCAGCAGTGATGCATCGCCTGACCTTTAGCTGTGTCTCAGAGGAGGGCGCACAAATCCAGCCCAGACGATAAAGGTGCTGATAGGGACAGTGTAGAGGGAGCTTTACTCTGTATCTAACCCCCTGTACCGGCCCTGGGAGTGTTTGATGGGACAGTGTAGAGTGAGCTTTACTCTGTATCTAACCCCCTGTACCTGCCCTGGGAGTGTTTGATGGGACAGTGTAGAGGGAGCTTTACTCTGTATCTAACCCCGTGCTGTACCTGCCCTGGGAGTGTTTGATGGGACAGTGTAGAGGGAGCTTTACTCTGTATCTAACCCCCTGTACCTGCACTGGGAGTGTTTGATGGGACAGTGTAGAGAGAGCTTTACTCTGTATCTAACCCCCTGTACCTGCCCTGGGAGTGTTTGATGGGACAGTGTAGAGGGAGCTTTACTCTGTATCTAACCCCCTGTACCTGCCCTGGGAGTGTTTGATGGGACAGTGTAGAGGGAGCTTTACTTTGTATCTAACCCCGTGCTGTACCTGCCCTGGGAGTGTTTGATGGGACAGTGTAGAGAGAGCTTTACTCTGTATCTAACCCCCTGTACCTGCCCTGGGAGTGTTTGATGGGACAGTGTAGAGGGAGCTTTACTCTGTATCTAACCCCGTGCTGTACCTGCCCTGGGAGTGTTTGATGGGACAGTGTAGAGAGAGCTTTACTCTGTATCTAACCCCCTGTACCTGCCCTGGGAGTGTTTGATGGGACAGTGTAGAGGGAGCTTTACTCTGTATCTATCCCCCTGTACCTTCCCTGGGAGTGCTTGATGGGACTGTGTAGAGGGAGCTTTACTTTGTATCTAACCCCGTGCTGTACCTGCCCTGGGAGTGTTTGATGGGACAGTGTAGAGGGAGCTTTACTCTGTACCTAACCCCGTGCTGTACCTGCCCTGGGAGTGTTTGATGGGACAGTGTAGAGGGAGCTTTACTCTGTATCTAACCCCGTGTTGAGGATACTGGTTGGGTTGGTGATGAGGTATGGGGTGAAGATAACTGGTTGGACCGTTGCTGATTGAGGAATCACTTTTCCCCCTCCTGTTTCCCCCCCCCCCCCCCCACTCCCGCAGGGCTTCCTTCCTGAGGAGATGTTCGATCGGATTCTCACGGGGCCTGTCGTGCCGGAGGAAGGCCGGAAGAGGGGCAGGCGGCCCAAGCACCTGGCCGCGGCCATGCAAGTCAACTCGCTGTTGGCCAGCGGCATGCTGGACGTCAACAGCCTCCAGGCCTTCCAGAAGAACCTTCAGTCGCTGCAGCTCGCCGGCCTGATGGGCTACCCAGCCGGTGCGGAGACCAAGGACCAGACCGGGGGTCTCTCGGGGGCCCCCTCGCAGCCCGTCGCCGAGGACCGTCCGGCCGGGCCGCCCCGCGACCCTCCGCCCAGGCCCCCCGAGCCCACTCCCGCCAACGCCTTGACCCTCAACTCCCTGGTGCTGTCCAACATGTACGGCGGCATGTTTCTGCCCCAGGGCTTCGGGGTGGGGCTGCCGGAGCTGTCGCTGTCTGGCCTGGGCCACCCGGGGGCCGGCAAGGGCCTGGAGTCGGCGGCTGGGCCCTTTGGCGTGCAGGGCCGAGCGGTGGAGGCCGTCGACGACGATCTCTCTCAGGGTTACGACAGCGCCGACGAGAAAGGGGACTATTCCCACTCGCTCATCGACGACCCCATGATGCCCACCAACTCCGACTTCAGTGGCGAAGACTGACTTTGTTTTCCTCGAGCCGGGACTCTCTGTGCGCTTGGAACCGGGGGAAGAAGTTCCTCGGGTGTTCTGCAAACTCTGGGCGGAGGGCTTTCCCCCTTTCCAACCGACCCGACCCACCCCTCCCACGGCGCGCTCTTTTCCCCCACCCCTTCTCCCTCACCGCTCCCTCCTCTGACACACACACACACACACACACACACACACACACACACTCTCTCAAAAAAAGATTAAATGTGGGGTGGGTAGGGGGGTGTTAGGAATGGTTGGCTAATGGCGGCCAAGGAAATCCAAAATGGCAGCCAAGGAAATCCAAAATGGCAGCCAAGGGAAGAGGCAATGAATTGTGAAGTGAGTGAGTCATTCGCGAATAGCAGGCGGAGGGGGGAAGGCTGAAGAAATGGTGGGAATCGGTACTTGAGCCGCTGATTCCTGGTTTGCCCAGTTTCGGGGGTGGTCTCTGGGACTAAAGCGATCCAGTCTTGACCCGGTTCGAAAGGGGTTGATCAACTCGGCTGGGCGCAACTCTTCCTCCAGGGTGAATTCCTGCTCCAGGGGGCTGGGTGCAGAGGGGCGAGGCTTAACCCCAGAAGCAGCCTCGCATACTGTATTTTTTACCGCCACTCCGGTTCCGAAACCCGAGCGGGCGGGAGTGCGTTGGTGAAGGCCGCCGGGTAGTGTGCAGGGGGCCCAGGGGCTCCCCCAGCGGGCAGACTTGCCGAGGAGGAGGAGGAGGAGCGGGGGGTGAGGTTTTCATTCCACACCAGTTACTGTCGCGGGGATGGGGCTGGGGAGGAGAGGGGGTGCAGGAGAAAGGTGCCCCAGTGCCGTGCCATGTTCTGCCAATCACCGGTGCTGCTCCAGTCTAAACATTCTGGTCTCGGTTCAAGCACGGAATCCATGCAACAAATATTATCCTGAGGTGTGTCTCAGTCCCTCTCCCTCAGGGAGATATCTGTACACTGACTGGTGTCTCTCAGTCCCCTCTCCCTCAGGGAGATATCTATACACTGACTGGTGTTTCTCAGTCCCTCTCCCTCAGGGAGATATCTGTACACTGACTGGTGTCTCTCAGTCCCCTCTCCCTCAGGGAGATATCTGTACACTGACTGGTGTTTCTCAGTCCCTCTCCCTCAGGGAGATATCTGTACACTGACTGGTGTCTCTCAGTCCCTCTCCCTCAGGGAGATATCTGTACACTGACTGGTGTCTCTCAGTCCCTCTCCCTCAGGGAGATATCTGTACACTGACTGGTGTCTCTCAGTCCCCTCTCCCTCAGGGAGATATCTGTACACTGACTGGTGTCTCTCAGTCCCTCTCCCTCAGGGAGATATCTGTACACTGACTGGTGTCTCTCAGTCCCCTCTCCCTCAGGGAGATATCTGTACACTGGTGTGTCTCAGTCCCCTCTCCCTCTCTGTACACTGACTGGTGTCTCTCAGTCCCTCTCCCTCAGGGAGATATCCGTACACTGACTGGTGTCTCTCGGAGATATCTGTACACTGACTGGTGTGTCTCAGTCCCCTTTCCCTCCGGGAGATATCTGTACACTGGTGTCTCTTAGTCCCCTCTCCCTCAGGGAGATATCTGTACACTGACTGGTGTGTCTCAGTCCTTCTCCCTCAGGGAGATATCTGTACACTGACTGGTGTCTCTCAGTCCCCTCTCCCTCAGGGAGATATCTATACACTGACTGGTGTCTCTCAGTCCTTCTCCCTCAGGGAGATATCTATACACTGACTGGTGTCTCTCAGTCCCCTCTCCCTCAGGGAGATATCTATACACTGACTGGTGTCTCTCAGTCCTTCTCCCTCAGGGAGATATCTATACACTGACTGGTGTCTCTCAGTCCTTCTCCCTCAGGGAGATATCTGTACACTGACTGGTGTCTCTCAGTCCTTCTCCCTCAGGGAGATATCTGTACACTGACTGGTGTCTCTCAGTCCCCTCTCCCTCAGGGAGATATCTGTACACTGACTGGTGTCTCTCAGTCCCTCTCCCTCAGGGAGATATCTGTACACTGACTGGTGTCTCTCAGTCCTTCTCCCTCAGGGAGATATCTGTACACTGACTGGTGTCTCTCAGTCCCTCTCTCTCAGACCCAGAGTAATGTTGATCCTGGTGCCTGAATGTAGCCAAACCAGCAGCAGTGCTCCCTCCGAAACTGATTAAAATCGAACGCCTCGATCCTGGCGGGGAAGTGAGGCGAAACTGTGTGTGGGAGGGGAGGGAAGTGGGGAAGGGTACAGGTCGCCCGAGCTTGGTCCTGCGCTTGACGCCCGAGTGGTATATGCACGTCTGCTGCTGCTGTGTGTGGCACCCCCCGAGAGCCTACCAGAGGGGGTGGGGGGGGGGGGTACCGTGAACCGTGATACCCGGACGGACCTTCACAATCCCCGCCATCCCCCAAGCCTTTCCTTTCCGCCCTGAGGTGGTGTCTCAAACTGCAGGGACTTCTCCGCCGCTTAAACCTCTCTGGCAAGCGAGTATTTCTCCTGTGGGGGGGGGGGGTTAAGGTTGCCGAGTTTTAACAGCTGTGAGTGCAGCGACGAAGGGGCAGTGGGCGAGAGCCAGGGTCCTGCCACAGGCCCTCCAGTGCCCAGTTATCCCTCCCCCGCTCTCTACCCCGAAGCCAAATTATCCCGGAGCGCAGAGAGCGAGAGGGTAGATATTTTCAGTGAGCTCTGGTCGGGTGCGGTGTTGTGTGTGTGTGTGTGTGTGTGTGTGTGTGTGAGGAGGGTGGGGCGCAGGAGGGGGGTTGCAGGGACAAAGAAAGCCATCGCCCGCACTGTCCGAAACCCATCCCCTGTTGGGAAGGCGGGACAGGGAAGGGCAGTGGGGGTGGCGATGGATATCTCACAGCGACAGTGATCCACGGCGGCTCACGTCACGGAAATGGAAGAGGGGGAAAGCAAACCTTTAATAATAAAATTTAAAAAAAAGAGTGAAAAACCAAAAAAAGAAGTGGGGGGGGCCGGGGGGGGAAGAGGAGCGTGTTTTTTTTAAATGGAAGTGTTGGGATTGAAATACCAGCCATGCGCGCGCGCGCGCACACAGACAGACACACACGCTGACACACACACACACACACACACACACACCGACGAGAAAAGGTTTAAATTATTTCATGAACTCGAGACAGTGAAAGGTGTATATTTAACTGCAATGGATGTGAGCACAATTAGGCGGATTCCAGTGTATCTACAGATTCATATCATTTTGACTGGAAATGTGTAAATAAAAAGAGGAAAAAAAATCCAGGTTTTTTTTTTCTTTGGTAAACTTCTCTGTGTCCGTCTGTGGTTCTTGGCCTCGGCTGCTATTCCGTGCCGGAGTTCGTACGGGCGAGAGGAGGGGGCACTTTGAGGGCTCGTTGACTCTGCTTTGAAAGGGGTGTTTTGAATGGTTGTTGAAGTGAATTTTAAGCTGTTAGCTGTGGCTCAGTGTGTAGCAACTTCACCGCTGAGTCAGAAGGTTGTGGGTTCAAGTCCCACTCCAGGGACTTGAGCACATAAATCTCGGCGGACACGCCCAGTGCAGCAGAGAGGGAGCGCCGTACTGCGTTGTCGGAGGGGCAGTACTGACTGCCGCGCTTCCCACATTACAACAGTGACTGCACTTCCAAAAAGTACTTCATTGGCTGTAAAGCGCTTTGGGCCATCTGGTGGTCGTGAAAGGTGCTATAGAAATGCAAGTCTTTTTTTCAGTTCGGGTGGAGTTGCTTCAAGTTAGGGCTCCCATGTTCAGTGTTTCATGTCTCCAGGTTCTGTGTGTGTGTGTGAATGAGGTGATGCCAAGGATATGCTGGCCTTGGATGGAGTGCAGCTCCAAGGGGTTGCATATTGTATCTTTCATTAAATCAGGCTTATCTTCCCTGGAATACAAGTGGTGAAAAAGGCAAATGGCATGTTGGCCTTCATAGCGAGAGGATTTGAGTATAGGAGCAGGGAGGTCTTACTGCAGTTTTACAGGACCTTGGTGAGGCCTCACCTGGAATATTGTGTTCAGTTTTGGCCTCCTAATCTGAGGAAGGACATTCTTGCTATTGAGGGAGTGCAGTGAAGGTTCACCAGACTGATTCCCAGGATGGCTGGACTGACATATGAGGAGAGAGTGGATCTACTGGGCCTGTATTCACTGGAATTTGGAAGAATGAGAGGGGATCTCATAGAAACATATAAACTTCTGATGGGATGGGACAGGTTAGATGCAGGAAGAATGTTCCCGATGTTGGGGAAGTCCAGAACCGGGGGACAGAGTCTAAGGATAAGGGGTAAGCCATTTAGGATCGAGATGAGGAGAAACTTCTTAACTCAGAGAATTGTGAACCTGTGGAATACTCTACCACAGAGAGTTGTTGAGGCCAGTTCGTTAGATATATTCGAAAGGGAGTTAGATATGGCCCTTACATCAAGGGGTATGGAGAGAAAGCAGGAATGGGGTACTGAGCTGAATGATCAGCCATGATCATATTGAATGTTGGTACAGGCTCGAAGGGCCGAATGGCCTACTCCTGCACCTATTCTCTGTTTCGATGTTCGGGGTGATTTGATTGAGGGTTTTTAGGATTTTGGAAGGAATTGACCAGGCAGAGTGTTTTTTTCCGCTGGTGGGGTTGTCGTGGACTGAGTGACTGGCACATTGTGGTACTGCCACCCGATGCCACCTTCCTCCTGCCCTCCTCCCACCCCCATCCCGTGGCCGCCCCTTAAAATCAGAGCCAGGCCCTCGGGAGAGAAACTAGCGTACACTTCTTGACGTAAATGGTATCTTGGCCTTTATTGCAAAGGGGATGGAGTATAAAAGCAGGGAAGTCTTGCTCCAGTTATACAGGGTATTGGTGAGGCCACACCTGGAGTACTGCGTGCAGTTTTGGTCTCCGTATTTACGAAAGGATATACTTGCTTTGGAGGCAGTTCAGAGAAGGTTCACTCGGTTGATTCCGGAGATGAGGGGGTTGACTTATGAGGAAAGGTTGAGTAGGTTGGGCCTCTACTCATTGGAGTTCAGAAGAATGAGAGGTGATCTTATCGAAACGTATAAGATTATGAGGGGGCTTGACAAGGTGGATGCAGAGAGGATGTTTCCACTGATGGAGACTAGAACTTGGGGGCATGGTCTTAGAATAAGGGGCCGCCCATTTAAAACAGATGAGAAATTTCCTCCGAGGGTTGTGAATTCTCTGCCACAGAAAGTTGTTGAGGCCAGTTCGTTAGATATATTCAAAAGGGAGTTAGATGTGGCCCTTACGGCTAAAGGGATCAAGGGGTATGGAGAGAAAGCAGGAATGGGGTACTAAGGTGAATGATCAGCCATGATCATATTGAATGGTGGTGCAGGCTCAAAGGGCTGAATGGCCTACTCCTGCACCTATTTTCTATTTTTCTAAACAATAAGGGGGTATGGGGAGCGGGTGGGGAAGTGGAGCTGAGTCCATGATCGGATCAGCCATGATCGTATTATATGGCGGAGCAGGCTCGAGGACCCGTATAGCCTACGCCTGCTCCTATTTCTTAGGTTGTTATGTAAAGGGTGCAACTCCCAGGAAAAGCAGTTCGATGCTCACTCGATTTATCATTTTAAATCTGAGATCAATAGATTTTTTCGCGAGACAAGCGTATAAAGGGATAGAGAGTCAAGGAGGGTGGGTGGAGTTAGGATACAGATCAGTCATTATCTCATTGAGGGGTGGAACAGGCTTGAGGTTGAGGGGCTGAATGGGCCTCCTCCTGTTCCTGTGTAACAGGCTCGAGGGGCTGAATGGGCCTCCTCCTGTTCCTGTGTAACAGGCTCGAGGGGCTGAATGGGCCTCCTCCTGTTCCTGTGCAACAGGCTCGAGGGGCTGAATGGGCCTCCTCCTGTTCCTGTGTAACAGACTCGAGGGGCTGAATGGGCCTCCTCCTGTTCCTGTGTAACAGGCTCGAGGGGCTGAATGGGCCTCCTCCTGTTCCTGTGTAACAGACTCGAGGGGCTGAATGGACCTCCTCCTGTTCCTGTGTAACAGGCTCGAGGGGCTGAATGGGCCTCCTCCTGTTCTTGTGTAACAGGCTCGAGGGGCTGAATGGGCCTCCTCCTGTTCCTGTGTAACAGGCTCGAGGGGCTGAATGGGCCTCCTCCTGTTCCTGTGTAACAGGCTCGAGGGGCTGAATGGACCTCCTCCTGTTCCTGTGTAATAGGCTCAAGGGGCTGAATGGGCCTCCTGTTCCTGTGTAACAGGCTCGAGGGGCTGAATGGGCCTCCTCCTGTTCCTGTGTAAAAGGCTCGAGGGGCTGAATGGGCCTCCTGTTCCTGTGTAACAGGCTCGAGGAGCTGAATGGGCCTCCTCCTGTTCCTGTGTAACAGGCTCGAGGGGCTGAATGGGCCTCCTCCTGTTCCTGTGTAACAGGCTCGAGGGGCTGAATGGGCCTCCTCCTGTTCCTGTGTAACAGGCTCGAGGGGCTGAATGGGCCTCCTCCTGTTCCTGTGTAACAGGCTCGAGGGGCTGAATGGGCCTCCTCCTGTTCCTGTGTAACAGGCTCGAGGGGCTGAATGGGCCTCCTCCTGTTCCTATGTAACAGGCTCGAGGGGCTGAATGGGCCTCCTCCTGTTCCTGTGTAACAGGCTCGAGGGGCTGAATGGGCCTCCTCCTGTTCCTGTGTAACAGGCTCGAGGGGCTGAATGGGCCTCCTCCTGTTCCTGTGTAACAGGCTCGAGGGGCTGAATGGGCCTCCTGTTCCTGTGTAACAGGCTCGAGAGGCTGACCCAGAAGAAGCTGAAACTGTCGGGGGGCTGAGAGAAGATGGAGTACGATCCAACCTCTGTCTCACTGTCACCATATTAAGAGCTCATCACCCAGGTCTCTCTGATGTGAGGGTTAACTGAACGAGGAAACTGTTGTCTTGAATAAAGAATCTGACCAGATACTGTAAACTTAAAGTAATGTGTGACCGCAGTCCTTTATTACAGGTCTCCGGAGTGCCTCTCCAGCCTGTGAGGCCTCCCTATGTACAGGTTCTCCCAAGGGATTGTGGGATTGTTCAGCCACTAATAGGGAACGTGAGCTGGGTTTAGACCGTCGTGAGACAGTTTAGTTTTACCCTACTGATGTGTTGTTGCAATACTAATGCTGCTCAGTACGAGAGGAACTGCAGGTTCGGACATTTGGTTTGTGGGATCCCTTGGGGCTCCGTGGGATCCCTTGGGGCTCCGTGGGATGAGCCCTCTGGTGGTTAGACAGGGTATTTACAGGTTTACATATATAGCAGAAACAATCTCTGCTTTCAGAATCATATAGCACAGGAGGAGGCCATTTGGCCCATCGTGTCCGTGCCGACTTTTTGGTCGAACAGATCCGATCAATCCCACTCCTTCATCCCGCCACTGCCCTGCAGTTTTTTCCCCTTCAATTATTTAAGGAGCGACATTTCCATCAGCACTTTCCACTGGTTTGTAAAGAGAGCTCATCGATTTAAGAACAAGAGGGTTCAAGGGCCAATTGCTTTACCCTGGGAAAAAATTTCTATAGCGCCTTTCATGACCACTGGACGTTACAAAGGGCTTCACACTCAATGATCCCTTGATGTCTTTAACCATAAGGGCCACATCTAACTCCCTTTTGAATATATGCAACGAAATGGCCTCAACAACTTTCTGCAGTCGAAAATTCCACAGGTTCACCACTCTCTGAGTGAAGAAGTTTCTCCTCATCTCGGTCCTAAATGGCTTACCCCTTATCCTTAGACTGTGACCCCTGGTTCTGGACTTCCCCAACATCAGGAACATTCTTCCTGCATCTAACCTGTCCAATCCTGTCAGAACTTTATAAGTTTCGAGGAGAACCCCTCTCATTCTTCTAAATTCCAGTGGATACAAGCCCAGTTGATCCAGTCTCTCCTCATATGTCAGTCCTGCCATCCCGGGAATCAGTCTGGTGAACCTTCACTGCACTCCCTCAATAGCAAGAATGTCATTCCTCAGATTAGGAGACCAAAACTGAACACAATATTCCAGGCGTGGCCTCCCCAAGGCCCTGTACAACTGTAGCAACACCTCCCTGCTCCTATACTCAAATCCCCTCGCTATGAAGGCCAACAGGCCATTTGCCGCCTTCACCGCCTGCTGTACCTGCATGCCAATTTTCAATGACTGATGTACCATGACACCCAGGTCTCGTTGCACCTCCCCTTTTCCTAATCTGTCACCATTCAGATAATATTCTGCCTTTCTGTTTTTGCCACCAAAGTGGATAACCTCACATTTATCCACATTATACTGCATCTGCCATGCATTTGCCCACTCACCTAACCTGTCCAAGTCACCCTGCAGCCTCTTAGCATCCTCCTCACAGCTCACACCGCCACCCAGCTTAGTGACATCTGCAAACTTGGAGACATTACATTTAATTCCTTCATCTAAATCATTAATGTATATTGTAAATAGCTGGGGTCCCAGCACTGAGCCCTGCGGCACCCTACTAGTCACTGCCTGTCATTCTGAAAAGGACCCGTTTATCCCGACTCTCTGCTTCCTGTCTGCCAACCAGTTCTCTATCCACATCAGTGTATTACCCCCAATACCATGTGCTTTGATTTTGCACACCAATCTCTTGTGTGGGACCTTGTCAAAAGCCTTTTGAAAGTCCAAATACACCACATCCACTGGTTCTCCCTTGTCCACTCTCCTCAAAAAATTCCAGAAGATTTGTCGAGCATGATTTCCCTTTCATAAATCCATGCTGACTTGGACCGATCCTGTCGCTGCTTTCCAAATGCGCTGCTGTTTCATCTTTAATAATTGATTCCAACATTTTCCCCACTACTGATGTCAGGCTAACCGGTCTATAATTCCCTGTTTTCTCTCTCCTTTTTTTAAAAAGTGGCGTTGCATTAGCTACCCTCCAGTCCATAGGAACTGATCCAGAGTCAATGGAATGTTGGAAAATGATCACCAATGCATCCACTATTTCTAGGGCTACTTCCTTAAGTACTCTGGGATGCAGACTATCAGGCCCTGGGGATTTATCGGCCTTCAATCCCATCAATTTCCCTAACACAATTTTCTGACTAATAATGATTTCCTTCAGTTCCTTCTTTTCGCTAGACCCTTGAATCCCGAGTATTTCCAGTCGGTTATTTGTGTCTTCCTTAGTGAAGACAGATCCAAAGTATTTGTTCAATTAGTCTGCCATTTCTTTGTTCCCCATTATAAACACACCTGATTCTGACTGCAAAGGACCTACGTTGGTCTTCACTAATCTTTTTCTCTTCACATATCTATAGAAGCTTTTGCAGTCATTTTTGATGTTCCCTGCAAGCTTCCTCTCATACTCTATTTTCCCCCTCCTAATTAAACCCTTTGTCCTCCTCTGCTGAATTCTAAATTTCTCCCAGTCCTCAGGTTTGCTGCTTTTTCTGGCCAATTTATATGCCTCTTCCTTGGATTTAACACTATCCTTAATTTCCCTTGTTAGCCACGGTTGAGCCACCTTCCCTGTTTTATTTTTACTTCAGACAGAGATGTACAATTGTTGAAGTTCATCCATGTAATCTATAAATGTCTGCCATTGCCTGTCCACTGTCAACCCTTTAAGTACCATTTTCCAGTCTATCCTAGTCAATTCACGTCGAAGTTACCTTTTCATAAGCTCAAGACCCTAGTCTCTAAAGTAACACTGTCCCTCTCCATCTTAATAAAGAATTCTACCATTTACACTGTGTATGTACGTGCTGGCACCACTAGAGGGTGCAACTGGTGGAGATCGGGGCTTCCTGCCCTGGACACAGGGGCTGTATAAAAGGAGAGCCACCATGCGGCTGCCTCGCTCTAGAGTTACAAATAAAGGACAACGGTCACTACAGTTTGAGTACCCAACACATTGCCTTGTGGAGTCATTCATAAGTACATGACAGACATAATAACTGGCGACGAGAATATGGACTTTCACGTGATAATGGCTACCTTTGGCACACTTAAAGACTTCACAGAGGGTGATGAGTGGGATGCCTTCACGGAAAAGCTCGAGCAATATTTCGTGGCAAACGACCTGGCAGGGAGATGGACACATCGGCGGAGAAGTGCAAGGCTATACTGCGGACTAGTTGTAGGCCCGAGGTCCACTGCCTCGTTAGGAACTTGCTGGCACCCACGAAGGCCAAGGATAAGACATACGATGAGCCGACTGAACTAATTCGCGACCAACTAAAACCAAAAGAGAGCCTCCTCACGGCCAGACCCAGATTCTACACTCACCGCAGACCTGAGGGTCAGGAGATTGCAAAATATGCTGCCGACCTCAGGAGACTTGTGGCACCGTGTGATTTCGACACGCTCCCCCAACGAAGCATTGCGAGACATCTCCATTATAGGAATTGGCCACGGGGGCCTCCTTCACCAGCTATTGTCTGCCGACACCACAGTCAACCTGCAGAAGGCCATCAGCATCAGTCAGGCGTTCATGACCTCGACCTGCAGCACCAAGCAAACTCAAACCCGGCAAGTACTGGACACAGAATGGTGCCTTTCACAGGCAAGACTGTAGAACGTGGCTCTGCCCAGGGCAGAGAGCACAGACCTCAGGGTTCCAGAACTCAAGAGTCCGCCGAGGGGTGCTAATTGAGTAGCACCATGCTGACGTTGCGGAGGAAACCATAGGGCTCACCAGTGTCGGTTTGCTGAGTACGTGTGCAAAGCCTGTAACACGAAGGGCCACCTCCAGCGTACGTGTAAAAGAAATACGACTCACCATTTAGTAGAGGAGTCGGTAGATGACTTTGAATCCAGCGGGGAGTATGATGATTTGGCCAGAGAGGCAGCTCAGCCCCAAGAAGAAGTGTATGGAGTGTATACCTGCACCACCGATTGTCCTCCAGTGAAGATGGAAGTCGAGATAAACAATGTTCCAGTCTTCATGGAAGTGGACACCAGAGCGAGCCAGTCAGTGATGAGCCAGGATGCTTTTGAGAGGCTATGGAACAAAAACGACCCGAGCTGGTTCCACTACAGGAAAAGTTGCACACCTACACCAAGGAGCTGATCCCAGTCCTCGGTAGTGCAGATGTAAGTGTAATCCATAATGGCGTGGTGCACAAGTTACCTCTGTGGATTGTTGCAGCTGATGGTCCAACGCTACTCGGAAGAAGGTGGATGGGGAAGATCCAGTGGAAATGGGAAGACCTCTTCACTCCAGCAATGGATGTCCCGCGTGCTCAGAGCACAGCAAAAAAGGGCCAGGCACCAGAGAACAGACCAGCGCAGCACCTGAGGCACAGACCGTCCATCACGACTGCGTGGCAATGATCCGACCGGAACGACCTAAAAGTATCTTCCCGGCTCCAGTGGCAGGACTGCTGGGAAGGAAGATCGAATTCACAGGCACTCTTCCAGCTTTTGTGGCAGAATCGCGGGAGAGAAGGATCAAGGCAGTCGACCTCAAGGACAGAGGCAAGATGGCGTCCCTGCTGCAGCGAGGGGCAGCGTGGTGTGGCAGGGTTCTCTTAAAGGAGACCTGCAACCAACTGAACTTAAAGAGACATTGTATGTTTGGCAATCAATGTAACCAACCCATTAAGAATGTAAAGAACAAAATGTTGTTGCGAGATGTTGGGAATAGAGTGTCCCCAAAAGTAGCAAGCGAGTGAATTCGGGAGGGTGAAGGCACTGATCCTGATACCCTGCCCCAGGTGTCCCCACGTTATAGGTCAGTGACCTCAGGAGGGTGAAGGCACTGATCCTGATACCCTGCCCCAGGTCTATCCCACAAGTAATAGGTCAGTGACCTCAGGAGGGTGAAGGCGCTGATCCTGATACCCTGCCCCAGGTCTATCCCACAAGTTATAGGTCAGTGACCTCAGGAGGGTGAAGGCACTGATCCTGATACCCTGCCCCAGGTGTCCCCACGTTATAGGTCAGTGACCTCAGGAGGGTGAAGGCACTGATCCTGATACCCTGCCCCAGGTGTCCCCACAAGTTATAGGTCAGTGACCTCAGGAGGGTGAAGGCACTGATCCTGATACCCTGCCCCAGGTCTATCCCACAAGTAATAGGTCAGTGACCTCAGGAGGGTGAAGGCGCTGATCCTGATACCCAGCCCCAGGTCTATCCCACAAGTTATAGGCCAGTGACCTCAGGAGGGTGAAGGCACTGATCCTGATACCCTGCCCCAGGTGTCCCCACGTTATAGGTCAGTGACCTCAGGAGGGTGAAGGCACTGATCCTGATACCCTGCCCCAGGTGTCCCCACAAGTTATAGGTCAGTGACCTCAGGAGGGTGAAGGCACTGATCCTGATACCCTGCCCCAGGTCTATCCCACAAGTAATAGGTCAGTGACCTCAGGAGGGTGAAGGCGCTGATCCTGATACCCAGCCCCAGGTCTATCCCACAAGTTATAGGCCAGTGACCTCAGGAGGGTGAAGGCACTGATCCTGATACCCGGCCCCAGGTCTATCCCACAAGTAATAGGTCAGTGACCTCAGGAGGGTGAAGACACTGATCCTGATACCCGGCCCCAGGTGTCCCCACAAGTAATAGGTCAGTGACCTCAGGAGGGTGAAGGCGCTGATCCTGATACCCGGCCCCAGGTCTATCCCACAAGTTATAGGTCAGTGACCTCAGGAGGGTGAAGACACTGATCCTGATACTCTGCCCCAGGTCTATCCCACAAGTTATAGGTCAGTGACCTCAGGAGGGTGAAGACACTGATCCTGATACCCTGCCCCAGGTCTATCCCACAAGTTATAGATCAGCGACCTCAGGAGGGTGAAGACACTGATCCTGATACCCTGCCCCAGGTGTCCCCACAAGTTATAGGTCAGTGACCTCAGGAGGGTGAAGACACTGATCCTGATACCCTGCCCCAGGTCTATCCCACAAGTTATAGATCAGCGACCTCAGGAGGGTGAAGACACTGATCCTGATACCCTGCCCCAGGTCTATCCCACAAGTTATAGGTCAGTGACCTCAGGAGGGTGAAGGCACTGATCCTGATACCCTGCCCCAGGTGTCCCCACAAGTTATAGGTCAGTGACCTCAGGAGGGTGAAGGCACTGATCCTGATACCCTGCCCCAGGTGTCCCCACAAGTTATAGGCCAGTGACCTCAGGAGGGTGAAGGCACTGATCCTGATACCCTGCCCCAGGTCTATCCCACAAGTTATAGGTCAGTGACCTCAGGAGGGTGAAGGCACTGATCCTGATACCCTGCCCCAGGTCTATCCCACAAGTTATAGGCCAGTGACCTCAGGAGGGTGAAGGCACTGACCCTGATACCCGGCCCCAGGTCTATCCCACACTGAAGGCACCCGATGGCATTATTCGTCACGGACCTGGAAACGAAAACAGCGCTAATACGCGCAGTCGGCCGCCGTTGTCCACCCCCTGGGTGGAGACGGCGCAGTCCCCAGACCCGGTCACTACCTCGGCCATGTCCGGGAGCGAAAGGTCAGAACCAACGAGTTCCCCAAACGGGACGTGGAGGGGGGAGGGGGAGGGGAGGGGGAGGGGGAGGGAAGAGGTGGTAGGGGAGGGGGAGGGGGAGGGAGGGGGGTGGAGGGAGGAGGGAGGGGAGGGGAGGGGAGTGATGTCTGTGCAGACTGTGGATATACTCTCGCTGCAGTCACTGGGTGGTTGCCTGTTACCTGATGGACGGTCAGTCGGGTGCGCACCGTGTGCATGTACCCTGCTGGCACCACTGGAGGGTGCAACTGGTGGAGCCCGGGGTTCCCCCCGGGGCCTGTGCCTCACTCGGGGGTGACACTGAAGGCCCGGGGTCAGTCGGGTTTGAGTAGCACACATTGCCCCGGGGAGTTGTACACAGGTACAGGACACACCCCCCCCCCCCCGCCCCCGGGGGGAGGCCTCTCTCTCAGGGCGCTCCGAAAGCCGGCTTCTTTAGCGCCGGATATTCAGCTGCTCACCCGGCCCGGCGCCCTCACACAGGGCTGGAACTGTTCCCCTTCGCGCTCCCGCTCCCGCTCCCGCTCCGGCCTCACTTCAGGAGCCGGGAGACAGTCTTCCTCCATTCCCAGGGGCGGCCGGCCAGCTTCTTGTTGTTGTTGTTGTTTGTTGTTGCCGGGGTAACCGCGGCCCGCCCCGCTCTCTGATTGGCTGACACCGCGCTCTCCGCCAATCAGCTCCCTGTTTCCCCCGCCCCGCCCCGCCCCCTCGCGGTTCTATTCTCGCGCCCGCTTTGACCGGCCGTTGCTTTTTAAATCCGGCGCGCGTCACTCACCGCCCCACGTGGGGCTCATTTAAAAAACGTCAGCCCCGGCCCCGCCCTCTCCCCCCCCCCCCCCGTCCCCGTGACGCACGGTGTCCAATCCCCGGCTCAGTGACGGCACCCTGACTCCACCCCTCCTGTGACGCACGCTGACTCCACCCCTCCCGTGACGCACTCTGGCTCCGCTCCTGTAACGCGCCCTGTGCAGTCGAGCAGCCCTGTGACGCACATTAACTCCGCCCCCCTTCCTCACCTCACCCCGTGACGCGGCCCAATAGCCGGCTCTGTGACGCACACTGACTCCACCTCACTTGTGACGCACCCCGACTCCGCCCCCTACAACGCGCCCTGTCCAATCCCCGGCTCTGTGAAGCAAACGGACTCCGCCTCCTCTGACGTGACTCTGACTCCGCCCTCCTGGGAGGCGCTGTCCCGGCCCCGCCCCCCCCTGTGACGCGGTGTGACGGACGGACAGTGACGAAGCGATGGCGCTGGCGGATGCTGTGTTCGGCGGCGGGCCCGGCGGCCTGTTCCCGGGGTCTCGGGGCCTGGGGCTGCCCCTCATCCCCGGCCTGGGCCCGGGGCTAAGCCTCGGCCTGAGCCTCCCGCCGCCCTGCACCCAACCCGGACCGCTCCCCGAGGGTCTCCGCCTCCTGCATGGGACCACCACCCTGGGCCTGCGGGTAATGTGGGTCCGCACCGGGGGGGTCCGCGACCCCGGGCCTGCGGGTAATGTGGGTCCGCACCGGGGGGTCCGCGACCCCGGGCCAGCGGGTAATGTGGGTCCGCACCGGGGGGGTCCGCGACCCCGGGCCTGCGGGTAATGTGGGTCCGCACCGGGGGGGTCCGCGACCCCGGGCCTGCGGGTAATGTGGGTCCGCACCGGGGGGGTCCGCGACCCCGGGCCTGCGGGTAATGTGGGTCCGCACCGGGGGGTCCGCGACCCCTGGGGTACCACCACCCCGGGCCTGCGGGTAATGTGGGTCCGCACCGGGGGGGTCCGCGACCCCTGGGGTACCACCACCCCGGGCCTGCGGGTAATGTGGGTCCGCACCGGGGGGGTCCGCGACCCCGGGGGTACCACCACCCTGGGCCTGCGGGTAATGTGGGTCCGCACCGGGGGGGTCCGCGACCCTGACCTGCGGGTAATGTGGGTCCGCACGTGGGGGGTCCGGACCCCGGGGCGTACTAGGGCGTCCGCGGGAGGGTTCCTGACTCTGGGAGGACCAGCACCCTGGGCCTGAATGTAATCTGGGTCTGCGACCCTGGGGGGGTCTGCATGGGATGGGGTCCCCAACCCCGGAGGGTACTAGGGCATCCCAGGGGAGTGGTTCTCCTATCCCTGGGGTACGGGGGGTGTCCACCACCCTGGGGGGAACCACCACCCTGGGCCTGCAGGTAATGGGGGTGGGGGCCGTGAGCCCGGGGCATACTAGGGTGTCCGCGGGGGGTTCCCAACTCTGGGGGGGGTACCAGCACCCTGGGTCTGCGGGTAATGGGGGGTCCGTGGGGGGGGATACTGGGAGGGGGCCCATGGGGGTACTGGGAGGGGGCCCATGGGGGTGGGGAGACAGACGGAGGGAGGGAGTGTGTGAGTGGCGGAGGGAGGGAATGAGAGAGAGGGCGACGGAGGAATGGTGATTGAGCGAGTGTGTGGGAACCCAGACCCTGACGCACTCACTCACTCTCTCTCTCTCCCCCTCTCTGACACTCACTCTCTCTCTCTCCCCCTCTCTGACACTCTCTCTCTCTCTCGCTCCCCCCCCCCCCCCACACTCTCGCTCTCTCTCTGACACTCTCTCTCTCTCTCCCCCCCTCCCCCACACTCTCGCTCTCTGTGACACTCACTCTCTCTCTCCCCCTCTCTGACACTCTCTCTCTCTCTCTCTTCCCCCCCCCCCCACACTCTCGCTCTCTCTCTGACACTCTCTCTCTCTCTCCCCCTCTCTGACACTCTCTCTCTCTCTCTCGCTCCCCCCCCCCCCCACACTCTCGCTCTCTCTCTGACACTCTCTCTCTCTCTCCCCCCGCAGTTTGACGACGGGGTAATCGTGGCGGTGGACTCTCGGGCCACGGCCGGCTCCTACGTGGCCTCGCAGACGGTGAAGAAGGTGATCGAGATCAACCCCTACCTCCTGGGCACCATGGCCGGAGGGGCGGCAGACTGCAGCTTCTGGGAACGGCTGCTCGCCCGGCAGTGCCGCATCTACCAGCTGAGGAACAAGGAGCGAATCTCGGTGGCTGCAGCCTCCAAACTGCTGGCCAACATGGTCTATCAGTACAAGGGCATGGGTCTGTCGATGGGCACCATGATCTGTGGCTGGGACAAGCGGGGCCCAGGTGAGCGATCGCCGGGGGTGGCGGGGAGGGAGCCGGGCACTGGCCGTCCGTGACATACTGTACCTGCAAATATAAAACCAGAGCAAGAGTTTCTATAGGTATATAAAAAGGAAAAGAGTGGCTCAAGTAAATGTTGGTCCCTTCGAGGACGAGACCGGGGAATTAGTAATGGGAAACATGGAGATGGCAGAAACTCTGAACAAATAGAAAATAGGTGCAGGGGTGGCCCAGTCGGTCCTTCGAGCCTGGTCATTTACCTCAGTACCCGCTTTCTCTCCATACCCCTTGATCCCTTTAGCCGTAAGGGCCATATCTAACTCCCTCTTGAATATATCCAACGAACTGGCCTCAACAACTCTCTGTGGTAGAGAATTCAACAGGTTAACAACTCTCTGAGTGAAGAAGTTTCTCCTCATCTCGGTCCTAAATGGCTTATCCCTTATCCTTAGACTGTGTCCCCTGGTTCTGGACTTCCCCAACATCGGGAACATTCTTCCTGCATCTAACCTGTCCAGTCCCGTCAGGATTTTATATGTTTCTATGAGATCCCCTCTCATCCTTCTAAACTCCAGTGAATATAAACCTAGTCGATCCAGTCTTCATATGTCAGTCCTGCCATCCTAGGAATCAGTCTGGTGAACCTTCGCTGCACTCCCTCAATAGCAAGAACGTCCTTCCTCAGATTAGGAGACCAAAACTGAACACAATATTCCAGGTGAGGCCTCACCAAGGCCCTGTACAACTGCAGTAAGACCTCCCTGCTCCTATACTCAAATCCTCTCGCTATGAAGGCCAACATACCATTTACCTTCTTCACCGCCTGCTGTACCTGCATGTCAACTTTCAATGACTGATGTACCATGACACCCAGGTCTCGTTGCACCTCCCCTTTCCCTAATCTGCCGCCATTCAGATAATCTGCCTTCGTGTTTTTGCCGCCAAAGTGGATAACCGCACATATATCCACATTTTGTATCAGTCTTTACGGTAAAGGATACTAACAATATCCCGATAGTAGATAGTCAAGGGGCTTTTGGGGGGAGGAACTTAACACAATCACTAAGGAGGTGGTACTCAGTAAGATAATGGGACTAAAGGCAGATAAATCCCCTGGACCTGATGGCTTGCATCCTCGGGTCTTGAGAAGTAACAGCAGGGATTGTGGATGCATTGGTTGTAATTTACCAAAATTCCCTGGATTCTGGTGAGGTCCCAGCAGATTGGAAAACTGCAAATGTAACGCCCCTATTTAAAAAAGGAGGCAGACAAAAAGCAGGAAACTATAGAGCAGTTAGCCTAACATCTGTGGTTGGGAAAATGTTGGAGTCCATTATTAAAGAAGCAGTAGCAGGACATTTGGAGAAACATAATTCAGTCAGGCAGAGTCAGCATGGATTTATGAAGGGGAAGTCATGTTATACCATTATTGGTGAGGCCACACCTGGAGTACTGCGTGCAGTTTTGGTCTCCGTATTTACGAAAGGATATACTTGCTTTGGAGGCAGTTCAGAGAAGGTTCACTCGGTTGATTCCGGGGATGAGGGGGTTGACTTATGAGGAAAGGTTGAGGAGGTTGGGCCTCTACTCATTGGAGTTCAGAAGAATGAGAGGTGATCTTATCGAAACGTATAAGATTATGAGGGGGCTCGACAAGGTGGATGCAGAGAGGATGTTTCCACTGATGGGGGAGACTAGAACTAGGGGGCATGGTCTTAGAATAAGGGGCCGCCCATTTAAAACTGAGATGAGGAGGAATTTCTTCTCTCAGAGGGTTGTAAATCTGTGGAATTCTCTGCCCCAGAGAGCTGTGGAGGCTGGGTCATTGAATATATTTAAGGTGGAGATAGACAGATTTTTGAGCGATAAGGGAGTGAAGGGTTATGGGGAGTGGGCGGGGAAGTGGAGCTGAGTCCATGATCAGATCAGCCATGATCGTATTAAATGGCGGAGCAGGCTCGAGGGGCCGAATGGCCGACTCCTGTTCCTTGTTCTTATGTTAACTTTCAGTGTTCCGTGTACAGGGACATCCAGGTCCCCTGGTAACATCACACCAGTGACCACACTCCAAAAGTACTTCATTGGCTGTGAAGCGCTTTGCGACGTCCGATGGTCGTGAATGGCGCTATATAAATCCAAGTCTTGTTATTGGTTGTCATCTTCCAAAATTCCATAGATTGGAAGGTCGCTAACGTAACCCCGCTATTTAAGAAAGGAGGGAGAGAGAAAGCAGGGATCTACAGATCAGTTAGCCTGACATCAGTCGCCGGGAAAATGCTAGAATCTATCAGGTCTCTCGTAACAAGGCACTTAGAAAATACTAATAGGATTGGGCAGTCAACGTGGATTTATGAAAGGGAAATCATGTTTGACAAACCTGTTAGTTTTTTGAAGTTGTAATGAGCAGGATAGATCCAGGGGGAACCAGTGGATGTGGTGTATTTAGATTTTCAGAAGGTATTCGATAAAATGCCACACAAGAGGCTATTGACCAAAATTAGGGCTCGGATTGAGGATTGGTTCATGGTCAGAAAACAGAGAGTAGGAATAAACGGTACATTTTCGGGTTGGCAGGCTGTGACTAGTGGGGTGCCGCAAGGATCGGTGCTTAGGCCCCAGATATTCACAGTCTATAATCAATGATTTGGATGAGGGGACCAAGTGCAATATAACCAAGTTTGCTGATGATACAAAGCTCGGTGGGAATGTGAGTTGTGAGGAGGATGCAAAGAGACTTCAAGGGGGCTATCGACAGGTGTTGTGGAGTATTAAAAACATAACACTCACACGAAAGGTCTTTTATAGAGAAAAGAGATGTTTATTAAAACCTGATTAATCAAGGGAGATTCGGCCTCATCAGTACCATTACTGAGAGCTCTCCACACCGATCTCTCAGGACAAGCTGTGTAATTGCATTTTTATATAGTTGAGATACAGTCAAAATGGTGGAACTACACAGGAAAGTATTCCATTGGTTAACACAGGTTACAGCAATTTTATTGGGTGGTACAGTTACATTAATTTTATTGGTTACAGTCATTTCTAATGATTCCATTGGTACATTCGGTTCTGACGACTGTTGCAACATAGAAAATAGGTGCAGGAGCAGGCCATTCGGCCCTTCGAGCCTGCACCGCCATTCAATAAGATCAGGGCTGATCATTCACCTCAGTACCCCTTTCCTGCTTTCTCGCCACACCCCTTGATCCCTTTGGCCGTAGGGAATAGCCCCCTACAGTTTATGTGTTACATTTCTGGGACCGTCTTCCCAGGCTAATTCTCAGACTCATGTCCTTGGCCGACATATGGCTACCCTCTATTTAAAAGAGGCTTTGTGTCCCTGTTATCTCCTGCGGCTGTAATGTCGCGTGGCCTCTTCTCATTATTTCTGTGAGCTGTCTTACATAAATCTTCCGGGGGTGTCCTTATCTCCCAAGAGAATTTCTCTGACCTTGGTGTTTCTGCCGACTGCAGCTATTCTACCATGAACGCATTTGAAACCTTCCTCTCAGTCTTTATTTTAATTACACCGAAGTACTTTACCCCTCATTAAGGTTTTTCGCTCTCGCACAAGGCCAAGTGAGTGGGCAAGAACGTGGCAAATGGGATATAACCGTGGAGAAATGTGACGTTATCCACTTTGGTAGGAAAACTAGAAAAGCAGGGTATTGTTTAAATGGTGAGAGATTGGGAAATGCTGGTGTTCAGAGGGCCCTGGCTGCCCTTGTACACCAATCACCGAAAGTTAACCTGCAGGTACAGCAAGCAATCAAGAAAGCGTGTTGGCCTTTCTGGGTGGAGAGGGTGAACAGCCAGAGGTCATGGTTCATATCGGGACCAATGACATGGGTAGGAAGAGGGATGAGATCCTGCAGGCAGAGTTTAGGGAGCAAGGAGAGAGACTAAAAAGCAGGACCTCAAAAGGTAGTAATCTCCGGATTACTCCCGGTGCCACGAGCTGGTGAGCACAGAAACAGCAGGATAGAGCAGATGAATACGGGGCTGGAGAGATGGGGCAGGAGGGAGGGCTTTCGTTTCCTGAGGCATTGGGACCGCTTCTGGGGGAGCTGGGACCTGTACAGGCCGGACGGTTTGCACCTCAACAGAGCCGGGACCAATATCCTCGCAGGGGGGGGGTGGGGTTTGCTAGTGCTGTTGGGGAGGGTTTAAACTAGCTTGGCAGGGGGATGGGAACCTGAAAATAGATTCAGTAGGGAGGGGAATAAAGCTGGAATTAGAAAGCGAAAATAAGTTTGAAGGAGAAAGGAAACAAAGCAGGAAAAAAGGGTTAAAAAAACAAATTTAAAGGCACTTTGTCTACATGTAGCATTCGTAACAAAATAGATGAGTTAACATAAGAATTAGGAACAGGAGTAGGCCATCTAGCCCCTCGAGCCTGCTCCGCCATTCAACAAGATCATGGCTGATCTGGCCGTGGACTCAGCTCCACTTACCCGCCCGCTCCCCGTAACCCTCAATTCCCTTATTGGTTAAAAATCTATCTATCTGTGACTTGAATACATTCAATGAGATAACCTCGACTGCTTCCTTGGGCAGAGAATTCCACAGATTCACAACCCTCTGGGAGAAGAAATTCCTTCTCAACTCGGTTTTAAATTGGCTCCCCCGTATTTTGAGGCTGTGTCCCCTAGTTCTAGTCTCCCCAACCAGTGGAAACAACCTCTCTGCCTCTATCTTGTCTATCCCTTTCATTATTTTAAATGTTTCTATAAGATCACCCCTCATCCTTCTGAACTCCAACAACTAAAGACCCAGTCTACTCAATCTATCATCATAAGGTAACCCCCTCATCTCCGGAATCAGCCGAGTGAATCGTCTCTGTACTCCCTCCAAAGCCAGTATATCCTTCCTTAAGTAAGGTGACCAAAACTGCACGCAGTACTCCAGGTGCGGCCTCACCAATACCCTGTACAGTTGCAGCAGGACCTCCCTGCTTTTGTACTCCATCCCTCTCGCAATGAAGGCCAACATTCCATTCGCCTTCCTGATTACCTGCTGCACCTGCAAACTAACTTTTTGGGATTCATGACTCAAAGAGTTTCATACACAAGGACCCCCAGGTCCCTCTGCACCGCAGCATGTTGTAATTTCTCCCCATTCAAATAATATTCCCTTTTGCTGCTTTTTTCCCCAAGGTGGATGACCTCACATTTTCCGACATTGTATTCCATCTGCCAAACCTTAGCCCATTCGCTTAACCTATCTAAATCTCTTTGCAGCCTCTCTGTGTCCTCTACACAACCCGCTTTCCCACTAATCTTTGTGCCATCTGCAAATTTTGTTACACTACACTCTGTCCCCTCTTCCAGGTCATCTATGTATATTGTAAACAGTTGTGGTCCCAGCACCGATCCCTGTGGCACACCACTAACCACCGATTTCCAACCGGAAAAGGACCCATTTATCCCGACTCTCTGCTTTCTGTTAGCCAGCCAATTCTCGAACCATGCTAATACATTTCCACTGACTACGCGTACCTTTATCTTCTGCAGTAACCTTTTGTGTGGCACCTTATCGAATTCCTTTTGGAAATCTAAATACACCACATCCATCGGTACACCTCTATCCACCATGCTCGTTATATCCTCAAAGAATTCCAGTAAATTAGTTAATTAGAGGAGAGATTGGGTCGACTGGGCCTGTATTCACTGGAGTTTAGAAGAATGAGGGGGGGATCTCATTGAAAGGTATAAAATTCTGACGGGGTTGGACAGACTGGATGCGGAGAGGATGTTTCCCCCGGGGCTGGGAAGTCTAGAACAAGGGGTCACAGTCTCAGGATACGGGGGAGGAAATTTAGGAGCGAGATGAGGAGAAATGTTTTCACTCAGAGGGTGGTGAACCTGTGGAATTCTCTACCACAGAAGGCTGTGGGGGCCAAGTCACTGAATATATTTAAGAGGGAGATAGATAGATTTCTAGACACAAAAGGCATCAAGGGATATGGGGAAAAAGCGGGAATATGGTGTTGAGATAGAGGATCAGCCATGATCCTATTGAATGGTGGTGCAGACTCGAAGGGCCGAATGGCCTACTCCTGCTCCTATTGTCAATGTTTCTATGAATCACTGCAATTGTGAGAAATGATATTGGCTCAAATGATCAGGATGTTGAAACAGTTTGGGTGGAGATAAGGAATAATACGGGGAAAAAGTCACTGGTGGGCGTAGTCCATAGGCCCCCGAACAGTAGCAACTGTGTTGGACGGAGCATAAACCAGGAAATAGTGGGGGCTTGTAAAAAGGGAACATGGGTGATTTTAACCTCCATTTTGATTGGACAAATCAAATTGGTCAGGGTAGCCTTGAGGAAGAGTGCATAAGGGACGGGTTCCTTGAACAGTATGTAACGGAACCAACCAGGGGGCAGGCTATCTTAGATCTGGTCCTGTGTAATGAGACAGGATTAATAAACAATCTCCGAGTAAAGGATCCTCTTGGAATGAGTGATCTTACCATGGTTGAATTTCAAATTCAGATGGAGGGTGAGAGAGTTGGATCTCTAACCAGCGTACTAAGCTTAAATAAAGGAGACTACGAAGGTATCAGGGCAGAGTTGGGTAAAGTGGACTGGGAAAATAGATTAAAGTGTAGGACGGTTGATGAACAGTGGTGTACATTTAAGGGGATATTTCACAACTCTCAAGAAAAAAATATTCCAGTGAGGAGGAAAGGGTGTGAGAGAAAAGATAGCCATCCGTGGCTCACTAAAGAAATAAAGGACGGTATCCAATTAAAAACAGGGACATACAAAGTGGCCAAAACTAGTGGGAGGACAGAAGATTGGGAAACTTTTAAAAGCCAGCAAAAAATTACTAAAAAAAATGATTAAGAAAGGGAAGATAGTCTATGAAAGTAAACTAGCACGAAATATAAAAACAGGTAGCAAGAGTTTCTATAGGTTTATAAAAAGGAAAAGAGTGGCTAAAGTAAATGTTGGTCCCTTAGAGGACAAGACTTTGGCAGAAAAAAATCAAAAGAGCAAGTTATTATTTAAATGGAGAAAGATTGCAAAGTGCCGCAGTACAGCGGGACCTGGGGGTCCTTGTGCATGAAACACAAAAGGATAGTCTGCAGGTACAGCAAGTGATCAGGAAGGCCAATGGAATCTTGACCTTTATTGCAAAGGGGATGGAGTATAAAAGCAGGGAAGTCTTGCTACAGTTATACAGGGTATTGGTGAGGCCACACCTGGAGTACTGCGTGCAGTTTTGGTTTCCGTATTTACGGAAGGATACACTTGCTTTGGAGGCAGTTCAGAGATGATTCACTCGGTTGATTCCGGAGATGAGGGGGTTGACTTATGAGGAAAGGTTGAGGAGGTTGGGCCTCTACTCATTGGAATTCAGAAGAATGAGAGGTGATCTTATGGAAACGTATCAGATTATGAGGGGGCTCGACAAGGTGGATGCAGAGAGGATGTTCCCACTGATGGGGGAGACTAGAACTAGGGGGCATGGTCTTAGAATAAGGGGCCGCCCATTTAAAACTGAGATGAGGAGGAATTTCTTCTCTGAGGGTTGTAAATCTGTGGAATTCTCTGCCCCAGAGAGCTGTGGAGGCTGGGTCATTGAATATATTTAAGGTGGAGATAGACAGATTTTTGAGCGATAAGGGAGTGAAGGGTTATGGGGAGCGGGCGGGGAAGTGGAGCTGAGTCCATGATCGGATCAGCCATGATCGTATTAAATGGCGGAGCAGGCTCGAGGGGCCGAATGGCCGACTCCTGCTCCTATTTCTTATGATCTTATTTAGATTTTCAGAAGGGGTACAGATGTGCCGTTGTGTTTCTCTAACCCACCTCCCCCTTGTTCTCTCTCTCTCTCTCTCTCTCTCTCTAGGCCTGTATTACGTGGACAGCGAGGGGAACCGTGTGTCGGGGGAGGTGTTCTCGGTGGGCTCGGGGTCCGTCTACGCCTACGGGGTGCTGGACCGCGGCTTCCGTCACGACATGCCCGCCGAGGAGGCCTACGAGCTGGCCAAGCAGGCCATCTACCACGCCACCTACCGCGACGCCTACTCTGGCGGAATAGCCAGCCTGTACCACGTCAAGGAGAGCGGCTGGGTGAAGGTCTGCAGCGAGGACGTCTCGGACCTGCACACGCTGTACAAGGACGGGGGGTGCGCCTAGCCTGGGTGGGCCCTGGGCCAGAGGGGTCTAGCGGGCCTTGAGGTGGGGGGGGGGGGCCGGGGAGGTAAAGGGGTTTCAGTCACGGGTGAAGGTCGCCAGAAGCGGCTGTTGCGTTTCTATTGCCTATTGACCTTCTGCACCAATGCCCCACAGCCCCCCCCCCCCCCACAAACCAAAGCTCTACCCTCAGAACCATGCCGCCTCCACAGTCAAATAGCCCTCCATCTGGGCCTGCGTGGCAGAGTGCGGGCGGGGTCAGTGCAGGGGTGTGCTGCTCGGTTTCTCGAAACCCCCCCCCCCCGAGTTATTCAACCAGGGGAGGGTCTCGGTCCTTACCCCCTCCCCCTCAAGCTATTCGACCATGGGGAGAGTGAGGGAGGGACTCGGTCCTTTCCCAGCACGCCCCCCCCCCCCCCCCTCCCCCCTCCCTGAGCTCGGAGCTATTCGACAGGTGAGGGGGATGTTTGTATGCGTGTGTCTGCTTGGAGGGGAATTGGAAACTATTATTGCCCTCCTGTGGGCCCGACTTTTGATGATGTGTGTGGGGGGAGGATCCAAGGAAGGGGCTTGGGAGCAAAGGCGGCCTGCTTGAGAGGCTGACTGTGTTTCTGTGGGGGTGCGGTGTCCATTTTGACCCCCTTCTGAACTCATTTTACCATCGTCCCCTCGCGCGTTGTAGTTTTGTGACCTTGTTTGAAATTACAATAAAGTTTGTTTGATTTATGTGTGTGTGTGTGTGTGTGTGTGTGTCTCTCTCTCACCATCAGCAGGCCGGGGCCATTAGAGGGAGCAGCGTGCGGAGGAATACCACTGCAGGGAGTAGCGCGTGCTGCTGCAGGAGTGCGACGGCTGACTGCAGTGCGGCCAGGTACAGCAGGAGAGCAGCGAGGTCAGGGTGAAGGAGCGGCGAGGGTTTGTCGAGGGAAGTGCGATATGTGCGGGCACTAGGTCCGTGCAGCAGAGCTGGTCTCCAGTTCGTCCTGGTTAATCCTCGCCACTGGACCAAGGCCCTCGCTCTGCCAAGCCCCGTGTGGTGGCTGGTGTGCAACGGTCACCCCACGTTAAAACAAACCCACCCACAGGCATCTTCCACCCTTCAGGATGTAGTTCGGGACCCAGAAACACCCGTCGTGGAAGCAAGTCATCCTTACTTCGGGGGACTGCCTATGGTGCCTATTATAGGTCCCCTTGCAGTCCGAATCAGGTGAATTTATAATGGGGAAGAAAGAAATGGCAGATCAATTGAACAAATACATTGGTTCTGTCTTCACGAAGGAAGACACGAATAACCTCCCGGAAATACCCGGGGACCGAGGGTCTAGTGAGAAGGAGGAACTGAGGGAAATCCTTATTAGTCCGGAAATTGTGTTAGGGAAATGGATGAGACTGAAGGCCAATAAATCCCCAGGGCCTGATAGTCTGCATCCCAGAGTGCTTAAGGAAGTGGCCCTAGAAATAGTGGATGCATTGGTGGTCATTTTCCGACAATCTATAGACTCTGGATCAGTTCCTGTGGATTGGAGGGTAGCTATATAAGAAAGGAGGGAGAGAGAAAACGGAATTATAAGACCGGTTAGCCTGACATCGGTAGTGGGGAAAATGTTGGAATCAATTATTAAAGATGAAATAGCAGCGCATTTGGAAAGCAGTGACAGGATCGGTCCAAGTCAACATGGATTTATGAAAGAAAAATCATGCTTGACAAATCTTTGAGTTTTTTGAGGATGTATCTAGTAGAGTGGACAAGGGAGAACCAGTGGGTGTGGTGTATTTGGACTTTCAAAAGGCTTTTGACAAGGTCCCACACAAGAGATTAGTGTGTAAAATTAAAGTACATGGTATTGGGGGTAATGTACTGACGTGGATAGAGAACTGGTTGGCAGACAGGAAGCAGAGAGTCGGGATAAACGGGTCCTTTTCAGAATGGCAGGCAGTGACTAGTGGGGTGCCGCAGGGCTCAGTGCTGGGACCCCAGCTCTTTACAATATACATCAATGATTTAGATGAAGGAATTAAATGTAATATCTCCAAGTTTACAGATGACACTAAGCTGGGTGGTGGTGTGAGCTGTGAGGAGGATGCCAAGAGGCTGCAGGGTGACTTGGACAGGTTAGGTGAGTGGGCAAATGCATGGCAGGTGCAATATAATGTAGACAAATGTGAGGTTATCCACTTTGATGGCAAAAACAGAAGGACGGATTAGTATCTGAATGGTGACAGATTAGGAAAAGGGGAGGTGCAACGAGACCTGGGTGTCATGGTACATCAGTCATTGAAAGTTGGCATGCAGGTACAGCAGGCGCTGAAGAAGGCAAATGGTATGTTGGCCTTCATAGCGATGGGATTTGAGTATAGGAGCAGGGAGGTCTTACTGCAGTTGTACAGGGCCTTGGTGAGGCCACACCTGGAATATTGTGTTCAGTTTTGGTCTCCTAATCTGAGGAAGGACATTCTTGCTATTGAGGGAGTACAGTGAAGGTTCACCAGACTGATTCCCGGGATGGCAGGACTGACATATGAAGAAAGACTGGATCGACTGGGTTTATATTCACTGGAGTTTAGAAGAATGAGAGGACATCTCATAGAAACATATAAAATTCTGATGGGTTTAGACAGGTTAGATGCAGGAAGAATGTTCCCGATGTTGGGGATGTCCAGAACCAGGGGACACAGTCTAAGGATAAGGGGTAAGCCATTTAGGACCGAGATGAGGAGAAACTTCTTCACTCAGAGAATTGTGAACCTGTGGAATTCTCTACCACAGAGAGTTGTTGAGGCCAGTTCGTTAGATATATTCAAGAGGGAGTTAGATGTGGCCCTTACGGCTAAAGGGATCAAGGGGTATGGAGAGAAAGCAGGAATGGGGTACTGAGGGAATGATCAGCCATGATCTTATTGAATGGTGGTGCAGGCTCGAAGGGCCGAATGGCCTACTCCTGCACCTATTTTCTATGTTTCTATGCAGACTCAGTGAATTCCTTCAAGCGAGGGCTGGATGTGTTACTGGCTACGGCGGAGATTAACTCTTACAGACGGGCAAGTACTGCAGGGAATTTAATGGCCAGAGTGATCTCCTGGACGAGTTTCGATCGCCGAGACAGGTCGGAGAGGAATTTCTCAGATTTCCCCCACCCACCCAAATTGGCCTGGGTTTTTAATCTCTTTTTCTGCCTCTCCCAGGAGATCGCTTGGTTCGGGGTGGAGTGGAGAGTGTATATGTTGTGATACACACAGTATGTCAACAAAGGTAGATATGGATGCGGAGATCCAACACCGCCTCCAGTGCGCCAGTGCAGTCTTCGGCCGCCTGAGGAAGAGAGTGTTCGAAGACCAGGCCCTCAAATCCACCACCGAGCTCATGGTCTACAGGGCTGTAGTAATACCCGCCCTCCTGTATGGCTCAGAGACATGGACCATGTACAGTAGACACCTCAAGTCGCTGGAGAAATACCACCAACGCTGTCTCCGCAAGATCCTACAAATCCCCCGGGAGGACAGACGCACCAACGTTAGCGTCCTCGACCAGGCCCAACATCTCCAGCATCGAAGCACTGACCACACACTCGACCAGCTCCGCTGGGCAGGGCCACATTGTCCGCATGGCCCCCCAGACACGAGACTCCCCAAAGCAAGCGCTCTACTCGGAACTCCTTCACGGCAAGCGAGCCCCAGGTGGGCCAGAGGAAACGTTACAAGGGACCACCCTCAAAGCCTCCCTGATAAAGTGCAACATCCCCCACCGACACCTGGGAGTCCCTGGGCCCAAAGACCAGTCCCGCCCTCAGTGGAGGAAGTGCATCCGGGAGGGCGCTGAGCACCTCGAGTCTCGTCGCCGAGAGCGTGCAGAAAGCAAGCGCAGGCAGCAGAAGGAGCGTGCGGCAAACCAGTCCCACCCTCCCCTTCCCTCAACCACTGTCTGTCCCACCTGTGACAGGGACTGTGGCTCTCGTATTGGGCTGTTCAGCCACCAAAGAACTCACTTCAGGAGTGGAAGCAAGTCCGAGGGACTGCCTATGATGATGATGATGAGCGCAATGGTGTAGGACAGGGTCGATGGACCAGAGGGTCTTTACCTGTCGGTCAACGTTCGTATGATTGTAACTTGTAATAAGTAAATCACCCCTCAACAACAATATAGCGCCTTTAATGTCGTGAAACTTCCCCAGGCGCTACACAGGAATAGTATGAGACAAAAATATGACACCGAGCCACGTAAATTAGCTCAGGAGACCAAAAGCTTGGTCAGCGAGGCAGGTTCCAAGGAGCGTCTTGAAGGAGGAGAGAGAGAGGTAGAGAGGCGGAGAGGTTTAGGGAGGGAGTTCCAGAGCTTGGGACCCAGGCAACAGAAGGCACGGGCATCGATGGTGGAGCGATTATAATCAGGGATGGTCAGATTTAGAGGAGCGCAGATATCTCAGGGGGGCGGGGTTGTGGGGCTGGAGGAGGTCACAGATAGGGAGGGGTGTAGGGGCTGGAGGGGGTTACAGAGATAGGGAGGGGCGAGGGCCATGGAGGGATTTGAACACGAAGATGACAATTTTGAAATCGAGGCGTGGCTTAACCGGGAGCCAATGTAGGTCAGCGAGCACAGGGGGTGATGGGTGAGCGGGACTGGGTGCGAGTTAGGACACGGGGCAGTGAGCACAGGGGGTGATGGGTGAGCGGGACTGGGTGCGAGTTAGGACACGGGGCAGTGAGCACAGGGGGTGATGGGTGAGTGGGACTGGGTGTGAGTTAGGACACGGGGCAGTGAGCACAGGGGGTGATGGGTGAGTGGGACTGGGTGTGAGTTAGGACACGGGGCAGCACTCCCTCAGTACTGTCCCTCGGACAGTGCGGCGCTCCCTCAGTACTGCCCCTCCGACAGTGCGGGGCTCCTTCATTGCAGCACTCCCTCTGTACTGCCCCTCTGACAGTGCAGCACTCCCTCTGTACTGCCCCTCCGACAGTGCGGGGCTCCCTCAGTACTGCCCCTCCGACAGTGCGGCTCTCCCTCAGTTCTGCCCCTCTGACAGTGCAGCACTCCCTCAGTACTGCACTGAAGTGTCAGCCTAGATTTTTGTGCTCAAGTCTCTGGAGTGGGACTTGAACCCACAACCGGCAAGATTCTTGGAGTCGATTAATCATTTTAAATCGGAGATTGGTTTCATTTTATGTTGTTGAGGTTCGGGGTGATTTACTTATAAGTTCTTCCACTGCTGAAGCCCTCATCCGTGCCTTTGTTACCTCCAGACTTGACTATTCCAACGCACTCCTGGCTGGCCTCCCACATTCTACCCGAAGTAAACTAGAGGTGATCCAAAACTCGACTGCCCCGTATCCTAACTCGTACCGAATCCCGCTCACCCATCACCCCGTGCTCACTGCCCCATGTCCTAACTCACACCATGTCCCGTTCACCCATCACCCCCTGTGCTCACTGTCCCCGTGTCCTAACTCACACCCAGTCCCACTCACCCATCACCCCCTGTGCTCACTGCCCCGTGTCCTAACTCGCACCCAGTCCCACTCACCCATCACCCCCTGTGCTCACTGTCCCCGTGTCCTAACTCACACCGAGTCCCACTCACCCATCACCCCCTGTGCTCACTGCCCCATGTCCTAACTCGCACCGAGTCCCGCTCACCCATCACCCCCTGTGCTCGCTGCCCCCGTGTCCTAACTCGCACCGAGTCCCGCTCACCCATCACCCCCTGTGCTCACTGCCCTGTGTCCTAACTCACACCACGTCCCGTTCACCCATCACCCCCTGTGCTCACTGACCCCGTGTCCTAACTCACACCCAGTCCCACTCACCCATCACCCCCTGTGCTCACTGCCCCATGTCCTAACTCGCACCGAGTCCCGCTCACCCATCACCCCCTGTGCTCACTGCCCCGTGTCCTAACTCACACCCAGTCCCACTCACCCATCACCCCCTGTGCTCACTGCCCCGTGTCCTAACTTGCACCCAGTCCCACTCACCCATCACCCCCTGTGCTCACTGACTTGCATTGGCTCCCGGTTAATCAACGCCTCGATTTCAAAATTCTCATCCTTGTTTACAAATCCCTCCCTATCTCTGTAACCTCCTCCAGCCCCTACACCCCTCCCTATCTCTGTAACCTCCTCCAGCCCCTACACCCCTCCCCATCTCTGTAATCTCCTCCAGCCCCTACACCCCTCCCCATCTCTGTAATCTCCTCCAGCCCCTACACCCCTCCCCATCTCTGTAATCTCCTCCAGCCCCTACACCCCTCCCCATCTCTGTAATCTCCTCCAGCCCCACAATCCTCCAAGATCCTGACAGAGATCGAGTTTCTTGAACGATAAGTGGATAAGGGGTTACGGGTAGCGGGCAGGGAATTGGAGCTGAGTCCATGATCAGATCAGCTGTGATCGTATTGAATGGCGGTGCAGGCTCGAGGAGCCGTATGGCTCCTATTTCTTATGTTCTTATCTCTGCGCTCCTCTAATTCTGCCTTCCTGACCATCCCTGACTATAATCGCTCCACCATTGGTGGCCGTGCCTTCTGTTGCCTGGGCCCCAAGCTCTGGAACTCCCTCCCTAAACCTCTCCGCCTCTCTTTCCTCCTTTAAGACGTTTCTTAAAACCTACCTCTTTGACCCAGCTTTTGGTTGCCTGCCCTAACTTCTCCTTGTGCGGCTCGGTGTTGAAGTTTAATCTCATAATTTCAACCGAGATATGCACGCACACAGAGTTAAATCGAAAAAACTTTATTGTAATTCTATACAAGATCACAAAAGTATAGTGTTATAACGATGGGGCAACGTGCGAGGGAACAATGGTAAAATGGTCGGGGGGGGGGGTCAAAATGGGGGCCGCACATTTCCCCCCCCCCCCCCCCCACCCACCGAAATACAGTCAGCCCCTCAATTATTTCGCAGCAGCCCAGATTGGGGGGGGGGGGGGGCTATTTGACTGTGGAGGCGGCGCAGTTCTGAGGGAAGAGCTTCGATCTGTTGGTGGGGGGGGGGGGAAAGAGATATCGCCCCAGAAGGTCGATAGGCACCCTCGTCCATGACTGAAACCGCTTTAGCTCCCATCCCACCTCCCGGGGCCCGCTAGACCCCTCTGGCCCAGGGCCCACCCAGGCTAGGCGCACCCCCCGTCCTTGTACAGCGTGTGCAGGTCCGAGACGTCCTCGCTGCAGACCTTCACCCAGCCGCTCTCCTTGACGTGGTACAGGCTGGCTATTCCGCCAGAGTAGGCGTCCCGGTAGGTGGCGTGGTAGATGGCCTGCTTGGCCAGCTCGTAGGCCTCCTCGGCGGGCATGTCGTGACGGAAGCCGCGGTCCAGCACCCCGTAGGCGTAGACGGACCCCGAGCCCACCGAGAACACCTCCCCCGACACACGGTTCCCCTCGCTGTCCACGTAATACAGGCCTAGAGAGAGAGAGAGAGACAGAACAAGGGGGAGGTGGGTTAGAGAAACACTACGGCACATCTGTACCCCTTCTGAAAATCTAAATAAGATCATAAGGAATAGGAGCAGGAGTCGGCCATTCGGCCCCTCGAGCCTGCTCCACCATTTAATACAATCATGGCTGATCCGATCATGGACTCAGCTCCACTTCCCCGCCCGCTCCCCATAACCCTTCACTCCCTTATCGCTCAAAAATCTGTCTATCTCCGCCTTAAATATATTCAATGACCCAGCCTCCACAGCTCTCTGGGGCAGAGAATTCCACAGATTTATAACCCTCCGAGAGAAGAAATTCCTCCTCATCTCAGTTCTAAATGGGCGGCCCCTTATTCTGAGACCATGCCCCCTAGTTCTAGTCTCCCCCATCAGTGGGAACATCCTCTCTGCATCCACCTTGTCGAGCCCCCTCATAATCTTATACGTTTCGATAAGATCACCTCTCATTCTTCTGAACTCCAATGAGTAGAGGCCCAACCTCCTCAACCTTTCCTCATAAGTCAACCCCCTCATCTCCGGAATCAACCGAGTGAACCTTCTCTGAACTGCCTCCAAAGCAAGTATATCCTTTCGTAAATACGGAGACCAAAACTGCACGCAGTACTCCAGGTGTGGCCTCACCAATACCCTGTATAACTGGAGCAAGACTTCCCTGCTTTTATACTCCATCCCCTTTGCAATAAAGGCCAAGATACAATTGGCCTTCCTGATCACTTGCTGTACCTGCAGACTAACCTTTTGTGTTTCATGCACAAGTAACCCCCAGGTCCCGCTGTACTGCGGCACTTTGCAATCTTTCTCCATTTAAATAATAACTTGTTCTTTTATTTTTTTGTGTCAAAGTGCATGACCTCACACTGTCCAACATTATACTCCATCTGCCAAATTTTTGCCCACTCACTGAGTCTGTCTAGGTCCTTTTGCAGATTTTTTTGTGTCCTCCTCACACATTGCTTTTCCTCCCATCTTTGTATCGTCAGCAAACTTGGCTACGTTACACTCAGTCCCTTCTTCCAAGTCGTTAATATAGATTGTAAATAGTTGGGGTACCAACACTGATCCCTGCGGCACCCCCACTAGTTACTGTTTGCCAACCCGAGAATGACCCATTTATCCCGACTCTCTGTTCTCTGTTCGTTAGCCAATCCTCTATCCATGCTAATATATTACCCCCAACCCCGTGAACTTTTATCTTGTGCAGTAATCTTTTATGTGGCACCTTGTCAAATGCCTTCTGGAAATCCAAATACACCACATCCACTGGTTCCCCTTTATCCACCCTGTTCGTTACATCCTCAAAGAATTCCAGCAAATTTGTCAAACATGACTTCCCTTTCATAAATCCATGCTGACTCTGCCTGACCGAATTTTGCTTTTCCAAATGTCCTGCTACTGCTTCTTTAATAATGGACTCCAACATTTTCCCAACCACAGATGTTAGGCTAACTGCTCTATAGTTTCCTGCTTTCTGTCTGCCTCCTTTTTTAAATAGGGGCGTTACATTTGCGGTTTTCCAATCTGCTGGGCCCTCCCCAGAATCCAGGGAATTTTGGTACATTACAACCAATGCATCCACTATCCCTGCTGTTACTTCTCTTAAGACCCTAGGATGCAAGCCATCAGGTCCAGAGGATTTAACTAACTTTAGTCCCATTTAGTCCCATTATCTTACTGAGTACCACCTCCTTCGTGATTGCGATTGTGTTAACTTCCTCTCCCCTGTAGCCCCTTGACTATCCAATGTTGGGATATTGTTAGTGTCCTGTACCGTAAAGACTGATACAAAATAATTGCTCAGAGTTTCTGCCATCTCCATGTTCCCCATTACTAATTCCCCGGTCTCGTCCTCGAAGGGACCAACATTTACTTGAGCCACTCTTTTCCTTTTTATATACCTATAGAAACTCTTGCTCTGGTTTTATATTTGCAGGTACAACATGTCACGGACGGCCAGTGCCCGGCTCCCTCCCCGCCACCCCCGGCGATCGCTCACCTGGGCCCCGCTTGTCCCAGCCACAGATCATGGTGCCCATCGACAGACCCATGCCCTTGTACTGATAGACCATGTTGGCCAGCAGTTTGGAGGCTGCAGCCACCGAGATTCGCTCCTTGTTCCTCAGCTGGTAGATGCGGCACTGCCGGGCGAGCAGCCGTTCCCAGAAGCTGCAGTCTGCCGCCCCTCCGGCCATGGTGCCCAGGAGGTAGGGGTTGATCTCGATCACCTTCTTCACCGTCTGCGAGGCCACGTAGGAGCCGGCCGTGGCCCGAGAGTCCACCGCCACGATTACCCCGTCGTCAAACTGCGGGGGAGAGAGAGAGAGAGTGTCAGAGAGAGAGCGAGAGTGTGGGGGGGGGGGGGGCGAGAGAGAGAGAGAGTGTCAGAGAGGGGGAGAGAGAGAGAGTGAGTGTCACAGAGAGAGCGAGAGTGTGGGGGGGGGGGGGGGGGGGGGGGGGGGGGGAAGAGAGAGAGAGAGAGTGTCAGAG
>NW_027254894.1:0-143484 GCF_044704955.1 Pristiophorus japonicus
CGACAATGGCCGAGGGGCCGACTACCCCAGCCATCGCCCGCACGCACTCCTCGATGCTCATTGTGGGGTGAGTGTAGCTCTTGACCCCGTGTTTTTTCGTCATGAGTCTGAATGGTGGCAGGGCAGCGGGTGGCGCAGGAGGTGCCGTGGATGTGGACACCGCCTGCGCATATGTCCTCGCTGGCCCCGCCACCGGCGTGGATGGGGTCACCATCATGCGGTCCCTTTAAGGGCTACACCCACCCCAAAGTCACAGGCCTTAATGGTCTTAATTGGCCTCTTATCTAAAGACTGAGCAGAGGAGCTCTTAACGAGGCACACCTCTCCCCGAGTTGGCAATTGGGGAGGGGCCTTGCTCCCTCTGCTCAGTTGTCTTAATTGTTTTCTTCTTTTTTTAAATTAGGAGGAAGGGGTCTCAGAGAGAGAGGGGAGAAACAGAGGGCAACAGAGAAAGAGAGAGGGGGGTGGGAAGGTGGGGGGACTGCGAGGGCAGGTCTCCCCTCGCAGCTGTAGGTGGGTGCAATCCCCAGATGGCAAAACACAAATAGTCTTTGGGGTGGTCTTCAGGTGAGGGGAGAAGATGTCTTCACCTGGGGCAGCTCGAGTCACCAGGCACACACTCCTAACGATGTTAAATGGATGATTAAAGAAATGAAAATCTTCAGCCTGGTAGCTCCAGCTATCCCAGGCTAGGCAATCGGGGGGGGGGGGGTTCAATTGTGTGTGGGGCCTAGTTGTAAGCAAGGCCTCCACACACACTTCCACACACACACACCCCCCGCGATGTTCCGGCCCTCAGTGGTCTTCTTTCCTCCCCCCACCGATATAACAAAGTCTTTTTGGGAAATGCACCCACACCCACCTGTAGAAATGGTAGAGTCTCCCTCCTTCCACACTGGATGTTGTTGTTGGTATTTCCCCCTCTCTCCAACTCTTTGCAGAAATGGAAATGTTGTTGAAAGTTTTCTGCTTCCTCCTCTCCCTCTGGGTGAAAGATGGTGGTGAAGCCCCTTCCTTCCTTCTCTTCCTGGGCTGGTCTCAGGGCTCACTCCAGGCCTTCCAGGCAGGAGCAAAAGTTGATAGCTGCTTCTCTCACTGCTCACAGCTCCAACTGAGCAGGACACGCCTCCACTGCTCCACGATTGGTTCCTTGTGCATGAAACTCTTTTGAGTTTACCTGAAAAACATAAACATTAAACGGTGCCACCCGACCTTGGTGACACACCAGATATTTACAAGGCCCTTTTTTTTCCTTTTTTTGTTTTTTTTTGTGTTTTTCTTTTTTGGTTTTTTTGGGGTTTTTTTTTGGGCACTAAAATCACAATTTTTCCCCAGTGCCCCCTATAAAAGGGAAGGGGACACTAAAAGCACCTGCAATTAAAAAAAAAACAAATTAAACTTTAAAACATAAAATCAAATTAAAATTTGGTTGCCGGGCGTGATGATGCACTCCAGTCCCTCCGGTGCCCACCTCTCGCGGAAGTCCGCGAGCGTACCAGTGGACACCGCGTGCTCCATCTCCAAGGACACCCTGGACTGGATGTAAGAGCGGAAGAGAGGAAGGCAGTCAGGTTGAACGACCCCCTCGACCGCCCGCTGCCTGGACCGGCTGATGGCACCCTTGGCCGTGCCCAGGAGCAGTCCTACGAGGAGGCCTTCGGACCTACCCGCTCCCCTCCGCACAGGATGCCCAAAGATCAGGAGAGTGGGACTGAAGTGCAGCCAGAATTTCAGGAGCAGCCCCTTCAAATAATAAAACAGGGGCTGCAACCTTGTGCATTCGATAAAAACATGGAACACGGACTCTTCCAGACCGCAGAAATTGCAGGCGGCCTGGGAGTCCGTGAACCGGCTTAAAAATTTGTTGCACGGCACTGCTCCGTGCACCACCCTCCAGGCCAAGTCCCCGACGAATAGTGGGAGGACCTCTGCGTAGAGTGCCCTCCATCGGGGACCCCCGCCTCCTCCGGACGGCAAGATGGTACGCCATGGCGTGTCCGGACGGCAGGCGAGGATGGCAAAGTTGAGTGTGTGCAGGAGCAGCCCGTACAGGAAACCCCTCCGCGCGGAACTGAAGGGCACGGAGGGGATTTCCCCGAGGCGGCTCAAGTTGTGAGGCGCCGGCCCCCGAGGGAGGTTCCGGGGTTTGGCGCCAATGAGGAATTCCATCCGGACGGGGGTCAGTTCGGACGGGATCTCCCCACGTGCTTGAGCCTCCTCGATGCACCTAACAGAGTCAGGGCCCAAAGCTGTTTTTAGCGACTCGATGGCTTCGGCCGCGCGGCGGACGTCGGCTGAATTTAGGCGCCGCGCCAGCGTGTCTGGCGCCATCCAGCCCGCTCCTCCGCCATCGAGCAGGTCCCTGACCCTGGTCACCTCACCAGCCACAGCCCTCTCTTCCGACCGCCACATAAAACCTCGGTCGTGGAGGTACGGATTCCCGAGCAGCGGCTCCTGCAGGACGGCCGCCACTTCAGTCGGCGGAGAGCTGCGCCTGGTGGAGACTTTGTTCCAGACCCTGATGAGTTCCTTGTAAAAGACAGGCAACTCCCGGAGGGCGGTCCTGACACCCCCCAAGTTCACAAACAGGAGCTGCGTGTCGTAATTGAGGTCGCGCTGCTGGCGGAAGAAATACGTCATCAGAGCGCACCACCTAGGAGGGGGCTCGACGTAAAGGTATCTCTGCAGGGTCTGAAGACGGAAAGTCGCGAGCTGGGTGCTGACGCACACCAACGACTGACCGCCCTCCTCAAGCGGGAGACTCAAGACCGCGGCAGAGACCCAGTGCTTCCTGTTGTTCCAGAAGAAGTCCACCAGCTTCTTCTGTATCTTGGCGACAAACGCAGGGGGAGGGGTCAAAGTGACCAGCCAGTACCACAACATTGCGGCCACCAGCTGGTTTATGACTAGCGCTCGACCCCTGTAGGACAGCACTCGGAGCAGTCCTGTCCAGCGCCCTAGGCGAGCGGCGACCTTGGCCTCCAGCTCCTGCCAGTTCGCCGGCCAGGCTCCCTCGTCGGGGCTAAGGTAGACTCCCAGATAGAGGAGATGGGTCGTGCTCCAGGCAAAAGGCCTGAGCTCCTCCGGCAGGGAGTCCACCCGCCACTGACCCACCAGCAGTCCGGAACATTTCTCCCAGTTGATCCTGGCGGAGGACGCGGCCGAGTAAATCTCCTGGCACTCACGCATCCTCCGCAGGTCGGCGGGATCCTCTACCGCGAGGAGCACGTCATCGGCGTAAGCCGAGAGGACGACCTCCACGCCCGGCCCTTGCAGAGCCAGTCCCATCAACCTCGTCCGCAAGAGGCGCAGGAAAGGCTCCACGCAAACGGCGTATAACTGGCCGGACATGGGGCATCCCTGGCGCACCCCTCTCCTAAAGCGAAGGGGCGCCGTCAAGGACCCGTTAACCTTAATCAGACACTCCGCGGCGGCGTACAAAAGTCGGATCCGGGCGACGAAATGCGTCCCGAACCCGAAAGCGCGCAGAGTTCCGAGCAGATAGTCGTGATCCACCCTGTCGAACGCCTTCTCTTGGTCGAGGGATAGGAAGGCGACTGACAGACCAGCCTCCTGGGAACAATGGATGAGGTCCCGGACCAGATGGATGTTGTCGTGGATTGTCCGGCCCTGGACCGTGTAGGACTGGTCGGGGTGGATCATGTGGTCCAGCACGGCACCAAGGCGAGCAGACAGCGCCCTGGCGAAGATTTTGTAGTCTGTGCTGAGGAGGGAGACTGGGCGCCAGTTCTTAAGGAGGCGGAGATCGCCCTTCTTAGGCAGCAGGACGATGACTGCCCTGCGCCAAGAGAGGGGCATCTCCCCGGTCGCCAGACTTTCCCCCAGGACTCGCGCGTAGTCGCTCCCCAGGACGTCCCAGAACGCCCTGTGGAACTCCACGGTCAGCCCGTCCAGCCCCGGGGATTTTCCCCTCGAGAGCTGGGCGAGGGCACCGGTCAGCTCCGCCAGGCTTAGCGGAGCTTCCAGATTTTCGGCGCCCTCCGGGCTGACCTTCGGCAGATCCTCCCACAAAACTCGACGCGCTTCCTCGCTGGACGGATCCGGAGAGAACAGAGCCCCGTAATATTCATGGGCCCTGTTGTTGACGCCCTCCGGATCCGAGACGAGAGAGCCGTCGTCGGCCAGCAGCGTCAAGAGCTGCTTACGGACACTCTGCCTTTTTTCCAGCGAGTAGAAGAAGGGGGAGCCGCGGTCCAGATCCCGCAGGAACCGGATCCGTGACCTCACGAACGCGCCTCGGGACCCGACGAGCTGCAGGTTCTTCAGCGCGGCCTTCTTCGCTTCGTACACCGTCCGCAGGGCCGGGTCCTGGACGACTTGATCGAGACGGGCTTCCAGGTCGAGCACCTCTTTTTCTAGGCGCCCGACCCTCGCCGCCCGCCTCTTGGTCGACCCCCTCGCGTACTCTTGACAGAAGACACGGACGTGAGCCTTGCCCACGTCCCACCATAGCCTCAAGGAGAGGAAGCCCCCCTGCTTCCTTCTCCAGTCGGACCAGAATCGACGGAACGAGTCCTGGAACCACACGTCCTCCAGTAGCCGGTTGTTAAAGTGCCAGTACGCGGACCCCGTCCTCGCGCGGAGCGAAGCGAGCTCCGCCCACACCGGGTGGTGGTCCGAAAACGGCACCGGCCGCATGGAGGCCGCCGGGACGCAGGAAACGTACGCCCGAGACACGTAAAGGCGGTCGACTCTGGACCATCCTACTCCAGGCCTCACCCAAGTAAAGGCGCTGGAGTCGGGGTGGAGATTTCGCCAGACGTCCACCAAGTCGAAGGACCCGACCAGGTCCCTCAACTTCTCCATCGACGTCATGCACTGCAGGGCACCGGAGCGGTCCCTCGCCTCGAGGGTGCAGTTAAAATCCCCCCCGAGGACAATGCAGTCGCCGACGTCGACGGAGCCAAGAAGAGCGGACACCTCTTCAAAGAAGCGCGTCTGCTGCGGGCCAGGCTGAGGGGCGTACACGTTCACGAGATGGAGCGGCACGTCCCCCAGGCGAACCGTTACGTGCAGCAAGCGGCCTGGCACGGGCTCCTCGACCCCCAAGATCTCCGGCTGAAAATGCGGGCCCAGCAAGATGGCCACCCCACTAGAAATGGCGGTGAGGTGGCTCATGCTGACCTCTCCTTGCCATTCCAGGAGCCACGTGGCTTCGTCTCCCGGAACGGTGTGGGTTTCTTGCAGGAAGCACACTGCATATTTCCCCTCCCGCAGGAGCGAAAAATTGTCAAATCTACAGCGTGCCCCTCTGCCGCCGTTGATGTTGAGGCTGGCTATGGTTATCTTCATGGCAAAAGCATAGTGCAACCTCTACCTTCACCTATTGTGGGGGAGGGAGCGGAGTCTTTTGTTGAACTCCGCTCCCTCCGCAGCCCAGCGAGGAGTCCCTCGAGCTCGCGCAGCTCAAGGTGCTGCTCCTTTGTCAAGGGCCCGCCCGTGGCCAAGGTTTTAACGGCGGCGCGGACGGACCCCTTGATCAGCTCTGGCTCGGACCATTTTTCCAGGGCCAGTCGGACTTGGTCGCAGCGACCCCGGCTCTGGGCCAAAAAGTCCCGGAGTTCCTTTGCAGGAATGAGGAGGGCCTCAGCGGCGGCCGCGAGCAGAGCCACCGCCTCCCTGGCGGTGGTCTCTAGTTCTTCTCCCGCGTCCCCCACCGAGTCCCCGTCCTCCTCCAGGAGGTGGCCGCCAGCAGCCGGCCCATCGACAGCACAAGGTACGGCAAATGAACCGGCCGCTCCAACCGGCCCTGGCTCTGCCCCGATCCCACCCCCAGGATCGTCGGCAGAGGAGTCCCCACTGGGCTCTTTTAAAAACGGTGCTGGGTCGGGAAACTCCGCTCCCTCCGCCCCAGGAACCGGGGAACAAGGAGAGACCCGGCCATAGGAAATCCCCAGGCTCCCCAAGTGCTCCAGCTCCAAAGTAAGGGGCGAGGGTGGGTGTTCCTCCCCCTCCCCGCTGCCACCCCCCGGCCCAGCATTTACAGTGTCATAAAACTCATTCATTTCATTTTCTGCCGGGTCGAGCGACTACCGGGGGAAGTTGGATAATAGCTGGGCGGGCTCAGGTTCGGCCTTTTCGGCCCCGCCTGCCTCAGTCCCCGGGACGCCCGGCCCGGCGGCAATGCATTCCTCCGCGGTCCCCACGCCCTCCACGACAGGCAGATCCTCCACGCCATCCCCGGGAGGCAGAGGCAGGGCAGCCTCGACTGTCTCACCCTCCCCGGGGACAGACTCCTCCCGCCTACGGCGCAGCTTGGGGGCGCTGGTTGGGGACGCGGGACACGCGGCGGGCACGGACTCCTCCGCGGAGGGATGTTGTTCCCCCTCCGCCTCATCGGAGCCGCGCCTCCTTTTGTTCCTGGGGGCGCGCGGAGGCAGGGAGACCTCCATGTCTGCCGAGGCTTCCCGCTCCGCCCCCCCCCTTTCCTTTTCTTGCCCGCGCCCGGGCCTCTCTGTGGTATTGGTCAAGGGCTCGGGCACGGGCTCGGGGCACTCCGCGCTCGCCGGTGACTGGGTTGGGCCGAGCGCGGTAAAGAAATTGTCTGGCGCACCGAGGGGACCCGCCTCTGGATGTTTTGCCTTCTTCCGCGCCTTCTTTCCGGTCGGACGCTCTCCCTCCCCCCCGCCGGAGGCCCTGAAAACAAAGGCCTCCGACGATGCCCGCGCACCTACGGCTCCCGGCACGCGGACGCAACTAGGGGGAGGGGTGGCGGCGGCGCCAGCCTTGGCCGCCTTTGGTGGTTTGGCGGCCTTGGAGGCGGGGCAGTTCTTACGAACATGCCCCACCTCCCTGCAGGCATGGCACCGCACACCGTCCGACGTCCAGAAGATGCGGTAGGCAGTCCCCTCGTGCACCACATTAAAGTGCCCTTCTGTCGTGTCCTCCCGCGCCAGCCGGACAAAGACCTGGCGGCGGAAGGAGAACACGTGGCGCAGGCTGTTGTCCCTGAGGCCGAGCGGTATGGGGTTGATCCCCGACCTTACCTCCCCCAGTTGGTGTAAGTGAGGGAGGAGGAGCTCAGCGGGAACAAAGGGCGGGACGTTCGATATGATGACCCTCTGCGCGGTGGCCTCGAGAGGGTCCACCGGCAGGAACGTCCCGCCCACCGTGAGCCCCTTTTCGAGGGCCAGGGACACCGCCCGCTCCGACCCCAGGAAGAACACGGCCTTCCCAGACATCTTGGAGGCTGCAACAATGGCCGAGGGGCCGACTACCCCAGCCACCGCCCGCACGCACTCCTCAATGCTCATTGTGGGATGAGTGTAGCTCTTGACCCCGTGTTTTTTGGTTATTAGTTGAAAAGGTGGCAGGGAGCGGGTGGCACAGGAGGTGCCGTGGAAGCGGTTGCCACCTGCGCATATGTCTTCGCTGGCCCCGCCACCGGCGTGGATGGGGTCGCCATCACGGGGTCCCTTTAAGGGCTACACCCACCCCAAAGTCACAGGCCTTAATGGTCTTTATTGGCCTCGTATATTGACTGAGCAGAGGAGCCCTTAACGAGGCACACCTCTCCCCTAGTTGGCAATTGGGGAGGGGCCTTGCTCCCTCTGCTCAGTTGTCTTAATTTGTTTTTTTTTTAAATTAGGAGGAAGGGGCCTCAGAGAGAGAGGGGAGAAACAGAGTAACAGAGAAAGAGAGAGGGGGGTGGGAAGGGGGGGGGGAACTGCGAGGGCAGGTCTCCCCTCGCAGCTGTGGGTGGGTGCAATCCCCAGATGGCAAAACAAAAACACAGTCTTTGGGTTGGTCTTCAGGTGAGGGGAGAAGATGTCTTCACCTGGGGCAGCTCGAGCCACCAGGCACACACTCCTATTGATGTTTAATAGGGTGATTAAGGAAAATCTTCAGCCTGGTAGCTCCAGCTATCCCAGGCTAGGCAATTGGGGAGGGGGGGGTTCAGTTGTGTGTGGGGCCTAGTTGTAAGCAAGGCCCCCACACACACTTCCACACACACACACCCCCTGCGATGTTCCGGCCCTCAGTGGTCTTCTTTCCTCCCCCCACCGATACAACAAAGTCTATTGGGGAAGTGCACCCACACCCACCTGTCGAAATGGTAGAGTCTCCCTCCTTCCACACTGGATGTTGTTGTTGGTCTTTCCCCCTCTCTCCAACTCTTTGCAGAAATGGTAAAAAGTTGTTGAAAGTTTTCTGCTTCCTCCTCTCCCTCTGGGTAAAAGTTGGTGGTGAAGCCCCTTCCTTCCTTCTCTTCCTGGGCTGGTCTCAGGGCTCACTCCAGGCCTTCCAGGCAGGAGCTAAGGTTGGTAGCTGCTCCTCTCTCAACAGCTCAGCTCCTACTGAGCACCACACGCCTCCACTGCTCCACCATTAGTCCTTGTGCATGAAACTCTTCTTGAGTTCACCTGAAAATGAAGATAAACATTAAACCGTGCCACCCGCCTGGGTGACACAGCAGACATTTACAAGGCCCCTTTTTTTTTTTTCCTTTTTTTTTGTTTTTTTTTGGGCGCTAAAATCATATTTTTCCAGTGCCCCCTATAAAAGGGGAGGGGGACACTAAAAGCACCGGCAATTAAAACAAATTAAACTTTAAAACGTAAAATCAAATTAAAATTTGGTTGCCGGGCGTGATGATGCACTCCAGTCCCTCCGGTGCCCACCTCTCGCGGAAGGCCGCGAGCGTACCGGTGGACACCGTGTGCTCCATCTCCAAGGACACCCTGGACCGGATGTAAGAGCGGAAGAGAGGCAGGCAGTCAGGTTGAACGACCCCCTCGACCGCCCGCTGCCTGGACCGGCTGATGGCTCCCTTGACCGTGCCCAGGAGCAGTCCTACGAGGAGGCCTTCAGACCTACCCGCTCCCCTCCGCACAGGGTGCCCAAAGATCAGGAGAGTGGGACTGAAGTGCAGCCAGAATTTCAGGAGCAGCCCCTTCAAATAATGGAACAGGGGCTGCAACCTCGTGCATTCAATAAAAACATGGAACACGGACTCCTCCAGACCGCAGAAATTGCAGGCGGCCTGGGAGTCCGTGAACCGGCTTAAAAATTGATTGCACGGCACTGCTCCATGCACCACCCTCCAGGCCAAGTTCCCGACGAATAGTGGGAGGACCCCTGCGTAGAGTGCCCTCCATCGGGGATCCCCGCCTCCTCCGGACGGCAGGATGGTACGCCATGGCGTGTCCGGACGGCAGGCGAGGATGGCAAAGTTGAGAGTGTGCAGGAGCAGCCCGTACAGGAAACCCCTCCGCGCGGAACTGAAGGGCACGGAGGGGATTTCCCCGAGGCGGCTCAAGTTGTGAGGCGCCGGTCCCCGAGGGAGGTTCCGGAGTTTGGCGCCAATGAGGAATTCCGTCCGGACGGGGGTCAGTTCGGACGGGATCTCCCCACGTGCTTGAGCCTCCTCGATGCACCTAACGGAGTCAGGGCCCAAAGCTGTTTTTAGCGACTCGATGGCATCGGCCGCGCGGCGGACGTTGGCTGAATTTAGGCGCCGCGCCAGCGTGTCTGGCGCCATCCAGCCCACTCCTCCGCCATCGAGCAGGTCCCTGACCCTGGTCACCTCACCAGCCACAGCCCTCTCTTCCGACCGCCACATAAAACCTCGGTCGTGGAGGTACGGATTCCCGAGCAGCGGCTCCTGCAGGACGGCCGCCACTCCAGCCGGTGGAGAGCTGCGCTTGGTGGAGACTTTGTTCCAGACCCTGATGAGTTACTTGTAAAAGACAGGCAGCTCCCGGAGGGCGGTCCTGACACCCCCCAAGTTCACAAACAGGAGCTGCGTGTCGTACTTGAGGTCGCGCTGCTGGCGGAAGAAATACGTCACCAGAGCACACCACCTAGGAGGGGGCTCGACGTAAAGGTATCTCTGCAGGGTCTGAAGATGGAAAGTCGCGAGCTGGGCGCTGACGCACACCAACGACTGACCGCCCTCCTCAAGCGGGAGACTCAAGACCGCGGCAGAGACCCAGTGCTTCCTGTTGTTCCAGAAGAAGTCCACCAGCTTCTTCTGTATCTTGGTGACAAACGCAGGGGGAGGGGTCAAAGTGACCAGCCGGTACCACAACATAGCGGCCACCAGCTGGTTTATGACTAGCGCTCGACCCCTGTAGGACAGCACTCGGAGCAGTCCTGTCCAGCGCCCTAGGCGAGCGGCGACCTTGGCCTCCAGCTCCTGCCAGTTCGCCGGCCAGGCTCCCTCGTCGGGGCTAAGGTAGACTCCCAGATAGAGGAGATGGGTCGTGCTCCAGGCAAAAGGCCTGAGCTCCTCCGGCAGGGAGTCCACCCGCCACTGACCCACCAGGAGTCCGGAACATTTCTCCCAGTTGATCCTGGCGGAGGACGCGGCCGAGTAAATCTCCTGGCACTCACGCATCCTCCGCAGGTCAGCGGGATCCTCTACCGCGAGGAGCACGTCATCGGCGTAAGCCGAGAGGACGACCTCCACGCCCGGCCCTTGCAGAGCCAGTCCCGTCAACCTCGTCCGCAAGAGGCGCAGGAAAGGCTCCACGCAAACGGCGTATAACTGGCCGGACATGGGGCATCCCTGGCGCACCCCTCTCCTAAAGCGAAGGGGCGCCGTCAAGGACCCGTTAACCTTAATCAGACACTCCGCGGCGGCGTACAAAAGTCGGATCCGGGCGACGAAATGCGTCTCGAACGCGAAAGCGCGCAGAGTTCCGAGCAGATAGTCGTGATCCACACTGTCGAACGCCTTCTCTTGGTCGAGGGATAGGAAGGCGACCGACAGACCAGCCTCCTGGGAACAATGGATGAGGTCCCGGACCAGATGGATGTTGTCGTGGATTGTCCGGCCCGGGACCGTGTAGGACTGGTCAGGGTGGATCATGTGGTCCAGCACGGCACCAAGGCGAGCAGACATCGCCCTGGCGAAGATTTTGCAGTCCGTGCTGAGGAGGGAGACCGGGCGCCAGTTCTTAAGGAGGCGGAGATCGCCCCTCTTAGGCAGCAGGACGATGACTGCCCTGCGCCAAGAGAGGGGCATCTCCCCGGTCGCCAGACTTTCCCCCAGGACCCGCGCGTAGTCGTCCCCCAGGACGTCCCAGAACGCCCTGTGGAACTCTACGGTCAGCCCGTCCAGCCCCGGGGATTTTCCCCTCGAGAGCCGGTCGAGGGCACCGGTCAGCTCCGCCAGGCTTAGCGGAGCTTTCAGATTTTCGGCGCCCTCCGGGCTGACCTTCGGCAGGTCCTCCCACAAAACTCTACGCGCTTCCTCGCTGGACGGATCCGGAGAGAACAGAGCCCCGTAATATTCACGGGCCCTGTTGTTGACGCCCTCCGGATCCGAGACGAGAGAGCCGTCGTCGGCCAGCAGCGTCAAGAGCTGCTTACGGACACTCTGCCTTTTTTCCAGCGAGTAGAAGAAGGGGGAGCCGCGGTCCAGATCCCGCAGGAACCGGATCCGCGACCTCACGAACGCGCCTCGGGACCCGACGAGCTGCAGGTCCTTCAACGCGGCCTTCTTTGCTTCGTACACCGTCCGCAGGGCCGGGTCCTGGACAGCTTGACCGAGACGGGCTTCCAGGTCGAGCACCTCTTTTTCTAGGCGCCCGACTCTGGCCGCCCGCCTCTTGGTCGACCCCCTCGCGTACTCTTGACAGAAGACGCGGACGTAAGCCTTGCCCACGTCCCACCATAGCCTCAAGGAGGGGAAGCCCCCCTGCTTCCTTCTCCAGTCGGACCAGAATCGACGGAACGAGTCCTGGAACCGCACGTCCTCCAGCAGCCGGTTGTTAAAGTGCCAGTACGCGGACCCCGTCCTCGCGCGGAGCGAAGCGAGCTCCGCCCACACCAGGTGGTGGTCCGAACACGGCACCGGCCGCATGGAGGCCGCCGGGACGCAGGAAACGTACACCCGAGACACGTAAAGGCGGTCGACTCTGGACCATCCTACTCCAGGCCTCACCCAAGTAAAGGCGCTGGAGTCGGGGTGGAGATTTCGCCAGACGTCCACCAAGTCGAAGGACCCGACCAGGTCCCTCAACTTCTCCATCGCCGTCATGCACTGCGGGGCACCGGAGCGGTCCCTCGCCTCGAGGGTGCAGTTAAAATCTCCCCCGAGGACAATGCAGCTGCCGACGTCGACGGAGCCAAGAAGAGCGGACACCTCTTCAAAGAAGCGCGTCTGCTGTGGGCCGGGCTGAGGGGCGTACACGTTCACGAGATGGAGCGGCACGTCCCCCAGGCGAACCGTTACGTGCAGCAAGCGGCCTGGCACGGGCTCCTCGACCCCCAAGATCTCCGGCTGAAAATGCGGGCCCAGCAAGATGGCCACCCCACTAGAAATGGCGGTGAGGTGGCTCATGCGGACCTCTCCTTGCCATTCCAGGAGCCACGTGGCTTCGTCTCCCGGAACGGTGTGGGTTTCTTGCAGGAAGCACACCGCATATTTCCCCTCCCGCAGGAGCGAAAAATTGTCAAATCTACGGCGTGCCTCTCTGCCGCCGTTGATGTTGAGGCTGGCTATGGTTATCTTCATGGCAAAAGCATAGTGCAACCTCTACCTTAACCTATTGTGGGGGAGGGTGCGGAGTCTTTTGTTGAACTCCGCTCCCTCAGCAGCCCAGCGAGGAACTTTTTGAGCCGGCGCAGCTCAAGGCCTTGAGCCTTTAATAAGGGCCCGCCCGCGGCCATGGTTTTAGCGGCGGCGCGGACGGACACGACGAGCAGCCCCGGCTCGGACCATCTTTCCAGGGCCAGACGGGCTTGATCGCGGCGACCCCGGCATTGGACCAAAAAGTCCCGGAGTTCCTCTGCGGGAATGAGGAGGGTCTCAGTGGCGGCCGCGAGCAGATCCACCGCCTCACTGGCGATGGACTCGAGATCTTCACCCGCGTCCTCCACCGAGTCCCCGTCCCCATCCGGGAGGTCGCCGCTAGCAGCCGGCCCGTCGACCGCACGAGGTACGGCAAACGGCCCGGCCGCTCCATCTGGTCCTGGCTCTGCCCCGATCCCACCCCCAGGATCGTCGGCAGAGGAGTCCCCACTGGGCTCTTTTAAAATTGGTGCTGGGTCGGGAAGCGACAGCAGAAGGGGTTCCTCCTCCGCCCCAGGAGCCGGGGAACACGGAGAGACCTGGTTTAGGAAGTTCTCCAGGTCCACCAAGTCCCCCAGCTCCAAAGTAGGGGGAGAGGGTTGTTGTTCTTCCCCCTCCCCGCCGCCACCCCCCGGCCCAGCGTGTGGATGTATATTAAAATTGTTTGCAGTGTCAGTTTCTGCCGAGTCGAGCAAATCCCGGGGGAAGTTGGGTATTGGCTGGGCGGGCTCAGGTTCGGCCTTTTCGGCCCCGCCCGCCTCAGTCCCCGGGACGCTCGACCCGGCGGCTATGCATTCTTCCACTGGCCCCACGCCCCCCACGACAGGCAGATCTTCCACGCCATCCCCAGGAGGCAGCGGCTGGGCAGCCTCGACTGCCTTACCCTCCCCGGGGACAGACTCCTCGCGCCTGCAGCGCAATTTGGGGGCGCTGGTGGGGGACGCGGGACACGCGGCGGGCACCGCCTCCTCCGCGGTGGGATGTTGTTCCCCCTCCGCCTCATTGGGGCGGTGCCTCTTTTTGTTCCTGGGGGTGCGCGAAGGCAGGGAGACCTCCATGTCTGCCGAGGCCTCCCGCTCCGCCCCCCCTTTTCCTTTTCTTACCCGCGCCCGGGCCCCTCTGCGGTGTTGTTCAAGGGCTCAGGGCACCCCGCGCTCGCCGGTGGCTGGGTTGGGCCGAGCGCGGTGGTCAATCTTTCTGGCGCACTGAGGGGACCCGCCTCTATATGTTTCGCCTTGTTCCGCGCCTTCTTTCCGGTCGGACGCTCTCCCACCCCCCCGCCGGAGGCTCTGAAAACAAAGGCCTCCGACGATGCCCGCGCACCTACGGCTCCCGGCACGCGGACGCAACTAGGGGGAGGGGTGGCGGTGGTGCCAGCCTTGGCCGCCTTCGGTGGTTTGGCGGCCTTGGAGGCGGGGCAGTTCTTGCGAATGTGCCCCACCTCTCTGCAGGCATGGCACCGCACGCCGTCCGACGTCCAGAAGACGCGGTAGGCAGTCCCCTCGTGCACCACATTAAAAGATCCCTCCGTCGTCTCCTCCCGCGCCAGCCGGACAAAGAGCTGGCGGCGGAAGGAGAACACGTGGCGCAGGCTGCTCTCCCTGAGGCCGAGCGGTATGGGGTTGATCCCCGACCTTACCTCCCCCAGTTGTTGTAGGTGAGGGAGGAGGAGCTCAGTGGGAACAAAGGGCGGGACGTTCGATATGATGACCCTCTGCGCGGTGGCCTCGAGAGGATCCACCGGCAGGAACGTCCCGCCCACCGTGAGCCCCTTTTCAAGGGCCAAGGACACCGCCCGCTCCGACCCCAGGAAGAACACAGCCTTCCCAGACATCTTGGAGGCTGCGACAATGGCCGAGGGGCCGACTACCCCAGCCATCGCCCGCACGCACTCCTCAATGCTCATTGTGGGGTGAGTGTAGCTCTTGACCCCGTGTTTCTTCGTAATGAGTCTGAATGGTGGCAGGGCAGCGGGTGGCGCAGGAGGTGCCGTGGAAGCGGTTGCCACCTGCGCATATGTCCTCGCTGGCCCCGCCACCGGCGTGGATGGGGTCGCCATCACGGGGTCCCTTTAAGGGCTACACCCACCCCAAAGTCACAGGCCTTAATGGTCTTAATTGGCCTCGTTTGATATGACTGAGCAGAGGAGCTCTTAAAGAGGCACCTCTCCCCGAGTTGGCAATTGGGGAGGGGCCTTGCACCCTCTGCTCAGTTGTCTTAATTGTTTTTTTCTTTTTTTAAATTAGGAGGAAGGGGTCTCAGAGAGAGAGGGGAGAAACAGAGAGCAATCAGAGAAAGAGAGAGGGGGGTGGGAAGGGGGGGGACTGCGAGGGCAGGTCTCCCCTCGCAGCTGTGGGTGGGTGCAATCCCCAGATGGCAAAACACAAAATAGTCTTTGGGATGGTCTTCAGGTGAGGGGAGAAGATGTCTTCACCTGGGGCAGCTAGAGCCACCCAGGCACACACTCCCAACGATGTTAATTAGGGTGGATTAATTGTTTCTTCAGCCTGGTAGCTCCAGCTATCCCAGGCTAGGCAATTGGGGGGGGGTTCTGTTGTGTGTGGGGCCTAGTTGTAAGCAAGGCCCCCACACACACTTCCACACACACACACCCCCCGCGATGTTCCGGCCCTCAGTGGTCTTCATTCCTCCCCCCACCGATACAACAAAGTTTATTTGGGACTGCACCCACACCCACCTGTAGAAATGGTAGAGTCTCCCTCCTTCCACACTGGATGTTGTTTTTGGTCTTTCCCCCTCTCTCCAACTCTTTGCAGAAATGGAATGATGTTAAAAGTTTTCTGCTTCCTCCTCTCCCTCTGGGTGAAAGTTGGTGGTGAAGCCCCTTCCTTCCTTCTCTTCCTGGGCTGGTCTCAGGGCTCACTCCAGGCCTTCCAGGCAGGAGCTGAGGTTGGTAGCTGCTCCTCTCACTGCTCACAGCTCCGACTGAGCAGGACACGCCTCCACTGCTCCACAATTGGCCCTTGTGCATGAAACTCTTTTAGAGTCTAGCTGCAAAACATAAAACATTAAACTGTGCCACTCGACCTGGGTGACACACCAGACATTTACAAGGCCCTTTTTTTCCTTTTTTTTTTGTGTTTTTCTTTTTTTTTGGGTTTTTTTTTTGGGCACTAAAATCACAATTTTTCCCCAGTGCCCCCTATAAAAGGGAAGGGGGACACTAAAAGCACCGGCAATTGAAACAAATTAAACTTTAAAACGTAAAATCAAATTAAAATTTGGTTGCCGGGCGTGATGATGCACTCCAGTCCCTCCGGTGCCCACCTCTCGCGGAAGGCCGCGAGCGTACCGGTGGACATCGCGTGCTCCATCTCCAAGGACACCCTGGACCGGATGTAAGAGCGGAAGAGAGGCAGGCAGTCAGGTTGAACGACCCCCTCGACCGCCCGCTGCCTGGACCGGCTGATGGCACCCTTGGCCGTGCCCAGGAGCAGTCCTACGAGGAGGCCTTCGGACCTACCCGCTCCCCTCCGCACAGGGTGCCCAAAGATCAGGAGAGTGGGACTGAAGTGCAGCCAGAATTTCAGGAGCAGCCCCTTCAAATAATGGAACAGGGGCTGCAACCTCGTGCATTCAATAAAAACATGGAACACGGACTCCTCCAGACCGCAGAAATTGCAGGCGGCCTGGGAGTCCGTGAACCGGCTTAAAAATTTATTGCACGGCACTGCTCCGTGCACCACCCTCCAGGCCAAGTCCCCGACGAATAGTGGGAGGACCCCTGCGTAGAGTGCCCTCCATCGGGGAACCCCGCCTCCTCCGGACGGCAAGATGGTACGCCATGGCATGTCCGGACAGCAGGCGAGGATGGCAAAGTTGAGAGTGTGCAGGAGCAGCCCGTACAAGAAGCCCCTCCGCGCGGAACTGAAAGGCACGGAGGGGATTTCCCTGATGCGGCTCAAGTTGTGAGGCGCCGGTCCCCGAGGGAGGTTCCGGGGTTTGGCGCCGATGAGGAATTCCGTCCGGACGGGGGTCAGTTCGGACGGGATCTCCCCACGTGCTTGAGCCTCCTCGATGCACCTAACGGAGTCAGGGCCCAAAGCTGTTGTTAGCGACTCGATGGCTTCGGCCGCGCGGCGGACGTCGGCTGAATTTAGGCGCCGCGCCAGCGTGTCTGGCGCCATCCAGCCCACTCCTCCGCCATCGAGCAGGTCCCTGACCCTGGTCACCTCAGCAGCCACAGCCCTCTCTTCCGACCGCCACATAAAACCTCGGTCGTGGAGGTACGGATTCCCGAGCAGCGGCTCCTGCAGGACGGCCGCCACTCCAGCCGGCGGAGAGCTGCGCTTGGTGGAGACTTTGTTCCAGACCCTGATGAGGTCCCTGTAAAAGACAGGCAACTCCCGGAGGGCGGTCCTGACACCCCCCAAGTTCACAAACAGGAGCTGCGTGTCGTAGTTGAGGTCGCGCTGCTGGCGGAAGAAATACGTCGCCAGAGCGCACCACCTAGGAGGGGGCTCGACGTAAAGGTATCTCTGCAGGGTCTGAAGACGGAAAGTCGCGAGCTGGGTGCTGACGCACACCAACGACTGACCGCCCTCCTCAAGCGGGAGACTCAAGACCGCAGCAGAGACCCAGTGCTTCCTGTTGTTCCAGAAGAAGTCCACCAGCTTCTTCTGTATCTTGGCGACAAACGCAGGGGGAGGGGTCAAAGTGACCAGCCGGTACCACAACATTGCGGCCACCAGCTGGTTTATGACTAGCGCTCGACCCCTGTAGGACAGCACTTGGAGCAGTCCTGTCCAGCGCCCTAGGCGAGCGGCGACCTTGGCCTCCAGCTCCTGCCAGTTCGCCGGCCAGGCTCCCTCGTCGGGGCTAAGGTAGACTCCCAGATAGAGGAGATGGGTCGTGCTCCAGGCAAAAGGCCTGAGCTCCTCCGGCAGGGAGTCCACCCGCCACTGACCCACCAGGAGTCCGGAACATTTCTCCCAGTTGATCCTGGCGGAGGACGCGGCCGAGTAAATCTCCTGGCACTCACACATCCTCCGCAGGTCAGCGGGATCCTCTACCGCGAGGAGCACGTCATCGGCATAAGCCGAGAGGACGACCTCCACGCCCGGCCCTTGCAGAGCCAGTCCCGTCAACCTCGTCCGCAAGAGGCGCAGGAAAGGCTCCACGCAAACGGCGTATAACTGGCCGGACATGGGGCATCCCTGGCGCACCCCTCTCCTAAAGCGAAGGGGCGCCATTAAGGACCCGTTAACCTTAATCAGACACTCCGCGGCGGCGTACAAAAGTCGGATCCGGGCGACAAAATGCGTCCCGAACCCGAAAGCGCGCAGAGTTCCGAGCAGATAGTCGTGATCCACTCTGTCGAACGCCTTCTCTTGGTCGAGGGATAGGAAGGCGACCGACAGACCAGCCTCCTGGGAACAATGGATGAGGTCCCGGACCAGATGGATGTTATCGTTGATTGTCCGGCCCGGGACCGTGTAGCACTGGTCGGGGTGGATCATGTGGTCCAGCACGGCACCAAGGCGAGCAGACATCGCCCTGGCGAAGATTTTGTAGTCCGTGCTGAGGAGGGAGACCGAGCGCCGGTTCTTAAAGAGGCGGAGATCGCCCTTCTTAGGCAGCAGGACGATGACTGCCCTGCGCCAAGAGAGGGACATCTCCCCGGTCGCCAGACTTTCCCCCAGGACCCGCGCGTAGTCGCCCCCCAGGACGTCCCAGAACGCCCTGTGGAACTCCACGGTCAGCCCGTCCAGCCTCGGGGATTTGCCCCTCGAGAGCCGGGCGAGGGCACCGGTCAGCTCCGCCAGGCTTAGCGGAGCTTCCAGATTTTCGGCGCCCTCCGGACTGACCTTCGGCAGGTCCTTCCACAAAACTCGACGCGCTTCCTCGCTGGACGGATCCGGAGAGAACAGAGCCCCGTAATATTCATGGGCCCTGTTGTTGACGCCCTCCGGATCCGAGACGAGAGAGCCGTCGTCGGCCAGCAGCGTCAAGAGCTGCTTACGGACACTCTGCCTTTTTTCCAGCGAGTAGAAGAAGGGGGAGCCGCGGTCCAGATCCCGCAGGAACTGGATCCGCGACCTCACGAACGCGCCTCGGGACCCGACGAGCTGCAGGTCCTTCAGCGCGGCCTTCTTCGCTTCGTACACCGTCCGCAGGGCCGGGTCCTGGACGACTTGACCGAGACGGGCTTCCAGGTCGAGCACCTCTTTTTCTAGGCGCCCGACCCTGGCCGCCCGCCTCTTGGTCGACCCCCTCGCGTACTCTTGACAGAAGATGCGGACGTGAGCCTTGCCCACGTCCCACCATAGCCTCAAGGAGGGGAAGCCCCCCTGCTTCCTTCTCCAGTCGGACCAGAATCGACGGAACGAGTCCTGGAACCGCACGTCCTCCAGCAGCCGGTTGTTAAATTGCCAGTACGCGGACCCCGTCCTCGCGCGGAGCGAAGCGAGCTCCGCCCACACCAGGTGGTGGTCCGAACACGGCACCGGCCACATGGAGGCCGCCGGGACGCAGGAAACGTACGCCCGAGACACGTAAAGGCGGTCGACTCTGGACCATCCTACTCCAGGCCTCACCCAAGTAAAGGCGCTGGAGTCGGGGTGGAGATTTTGCCAGACGTCCACCAAGTCGAAGGACCCGACCAGGTCCCTCAACTTCTCCATCGCCGTCATGCACTGCAGGGCACCGGAGCGGTCCCTCGCCTCGAGGGTGCAGTTAAAATCCCCCCCGAGGACAATGCAGTCGCCGACGTCGACGGAGCCAAGAAGAGCGGACACCTCTTCAAAGAAGCGCGTCTGCTGTGGGCCGGGCTGAGGGGCGTACACGTTCACGAGATGGAGCGGCACGTCCCCCAGGCGAACCTTTACGTGCAGCAAGCGGCCTGGCACGGGCTCCTCGACCCTCAAGATCTCCGGCTGAAAATGCGGGCCCAGCAAGATGGCCACCCCACTAGAAATGGCGGTGAGGTGGCTCATGCGGACCTCTCCTTGCCATTCCAGGAGCCACGTGGCTTTGTCTCCCGGAACGGTGTGGGTTTCTTGCAGGAAGCACACCGCATATTTCCCCTCCCGCAGGAGCGAAAAATTGTCAAATCTACGGCGTGCCCCTCTGCCGCCGTTGATGTTGAGGCTGGCTATGGTTATCTTCATGGCAAAAGCATAGTGCAACCTCTACCTTAACCTATTGTGGGGAAGGGAGCGGAGTCTCTGGTTGAACTCCGCTCCCTCCGCAGCCCAGCGAGGAGTCCTTCGAGCTCGCGCAGCTCAAGGTGCTGCTCCTTTGTCAAGGGCCCGCCCGCGGCCAAGGTTTTAACGGCGGCGCGGACGGACCCCTTGATCAGCTCTGGCTCGGACCATTTTTCCAGGGCCAGTCGGGGTTGGTCGCGGCGACCCCGGCTCTGGGCCAAAAAGTCCCGGAGTTCCTTTGCAGGAATGAGGAGGGCCTCAGCGGCGGCCACGAGCAGATCCACTGCCTCCTTGGCGGTGGTCTCTAGTTCTTCTCCTGCGTCCCCCACCGAGTCCCCGTCCTCCTCCGGGAGGTGGCCGCCAGCAGCCGGCCCATCGACCGCACAAGGTACGGCACATGACCCGGCCGCTCCAACCGGCCCTGGCTCTGCCCCGATCCCACCCCCAGGATCGTCGGGAGAGGAGTCCTCACCGGGCTCTTTTAAAAATGGTGCCGGGTCGGGAAATGACAGCGGAAGGGGCTCCCCCTCCGCCCCAGGAACCGGGGAACAAGGAGAGACCCGGCCATAGGAAATCCCCAGGCTCCCCAAGTGCTCCAGCTCCAAAGTAAGGGGCGAGGGTGGGTGTTCCTCCCCCTCCCCGCTGCCACCCCCCGGCCCAGCATGTATAGTATCATTAAAAACATTCATTCCATTTTCTGCCGGGTCGAGCGACTCCCGGGGGAAGTTGGGTATTGGTTGGGCGGGCTCAGGTTCGGCCTTTTCGGCCCCGCCCGCCTCAGTCCCCGGGACGCCCGGCCCGGCGTCAATGCATTCCTCCGCGATCCCCACGCCCCCCACGACAGGCAGATCTTCCACGCCATCCCCGGGAGGCTGAGGCTGGGCAGCCTCAACTGTCTCACCCTCCCCGGGGACAGACTCCTCTCGCCTACGGCGCAGCTTGGGGGCGCTGGTGGGGGACGCGGGACACGCGGCGGGCACCGACTCCTCCGCGGAGGGATGTTGTTCCCCCTCCGCCTCAACGGAGCGGCGCCTCCTTTTGTTGCTGGAGGTGCGCTGAGGCAGGGAGACCTCCATGTCTGCCGAGGCCTCCCGCTCCACCCCCCCCTTTTCCTTTTCTTGCCCGCGCCCGAGCCCCTCTGTGGTATTGGTCAAGGGCTCAGGCACGGGCTCGGGGCACCCCGCGCTCGCCGGTGACTGGGTTGGGCTGAGCGCGGTGGTCAAATTGTCTGGCGCACTGAAGGGACCCGCCTCTGGATGGTTTGCCTTCTTCCGCGCCTTCTTTCCGGTCGGACGCTCTCCCTCCCCCCCGCCGGCGGCCCTGAAAACAAAGGCCTCCGACGATGCCCGCGCACCTACGGCTCCCGGCACGCGGACGCAACTAGGGGGAGGGGTGGCGGCGGCGCCAGCCTTGGCCGCCTTCGGTGGTTTGGCGGCCTTGGAGGCGGGGCAGTTCTTACGAACATGCCCCACCTCCCTACAGGCATGGCACCGCACGCCGTCCGACGTCCAGAAGACGCGGTAGGCAGTCCCCTCGTGCACCACATTAAATGATCCCTCCGTCGTCTCCTCCCGCGCCAGCCGGATAAAGAGCTGGCGGCGGAAGGAGAACACGTGGCGCAGGCTGCTCTCCCTGAGGCCGAGCGGTATGGGGTTAATCCCCGACCTTACCTCCCCCAGTTGGTGTAGGTGAGGGAGGAGGAGCTCAGCGGGAACAAAGGGCGGGACGTTTGACAGGATGACACTCTGCGCGGTGGCCTCGAGAGGGTCCACCGGCAGGAACGTCCCGCCCACCGTGAGCCCCTTTTCGATGGCCAGGGACACCGCCCGCTCCGACCCCAGGAAGAACACGGCCTTCCCAGACATCTTGGAGGCCGCGACAATGGCCGAGGGGCCGACTACCCCAGCCATCGCCCGCACGCACTCCGCGATGCTCATTGTGGGGTGAGTGGAGCTCTTGACCCCGTGTTTTTTCGTGATGAGTGTAAAAGGTGGCAGGGCAGCGGGTGGCGCAGGAGGTGCCGTGGATGTGGACACCGCCTGCGCATATGTCCTTGCTGGCCCTGCCACCGGCGTGGATGGGGTCGCCATCACGGGGTCCCTTTAAGGGCTACACCCACCCCAAATTCACAGGCCTTAATGGTCATTATTGGCCTCGTATATTGACTGAGCAGAGGAGCCCTTAACGAGGCACACCTCTCCCCTAGTTGGCAATTGGGGAGGGGCGTTGCTCCCTCTGCTCAGTTGTTTTAATTCTTTTAAAAAATTAGGAGGAAGAGGTCTCAGAGAGAGAGGGGAGAAACAGAGAAAGAGAGAGGGGGGTGGGAAGGGGGGGTGCTGCGAGGGCAGGTCTCCCCTCGCAGCTGTGGGTGGGTGCAATCCCCAGATGGCAAAACAAAAATAGTCTTTGAGGTGGTCTTCAGGTGAGTGGAGAAGATGTCTTCACCTGGGGCAGCTCGAGCCACCAGGCACACACTCCCAACGATGTTAATAGGGTGATTAAAGAATCTTCAGCCTGGTAGCTCCAGCTATCCCAGGCTAGGCAATTGGGGGGGGGGGGTTCAATTGTGTGTGGGGCCTAGTTATAGGCAAGCCCCCACACATACTTCCACACACACACACCCCCCGCGATGTTCCGGCCCTCAGTGGTCTTCTTTCCTCCCCCCACCGATACAACAAAGTTTATTTGGGACTGCACCAATATACCCACCTGTAGAAATGGTAGAATCTCCCTCCTTCCACACTGGATGTTGTTGTTGGTCTTTCCCCCTCTCTCCAACTCTTTGTAGAAATGGTGGAAATGTTGAGCAAAAGTTTTCTGCTTCCTCCTCTTCCTCTGGGTGAAAGTTGGTGGTGAAGCCCCTTCCTTCCTTCTCTTCCTGGGCTGGTCTCAGGGCTCACTCCAGGCCTTCCAGGCAGGAGCTGAGGTTGGTAGCTGCTCCTCTCACTGCTCACAGCTCCTACTGAGCAGGACACGCCTCCACTGCTCCACAATTGGCCCTTGTGCATGAATCCCAAAAAGTTAGTTTGCAGGTGCAGCAGGTAATCAGGAAGGTGAATGGAATGTTGGCCTTCATTGTGGGAGGAATGAAGTATAAAAGCAGGGAGGTCCTGCTGCAACTGTACAGGGTATTGGTGAGGCCGCACCTGGAGTACTGCGTGCAGTTTTGGTCACCTTACTTAAGGAAGGATATACTAGCTTTGGAAGGGGTGCAGAGACGATTCACTAGGCTGATTCCGGAGATGAGGGGGTTACCTTATGATGATCGATTGATTAGACTGGGTCTTTACTCGTTGGAGTTCAGAAGGATGAGAGGTGATCTTATAGAAACATTTAAAATCATGAAGGGGATAGACAGGATAGAGGCAGAGAGGTTGTTTCCACTGCTTGGGGAGACTAGAACTAGGGGGCACAGCCTCAAAATACGGGGGAGCCAATTTAAAACCGAGTTGAGAAGGAATTTCTTCTCCCAGAGGGTTGTGAAGCTGTGGAATTCTCTGCCCAAGGAAGCAGTTGAGGCTAGCTCATTGAATATATTCAAATCACAGATAGATAGATTTTTAACCAATAAGGGAATTAAGGGTTATGGGGAGCGGGCGGGTAAGTGGAGCTGAGTCCACGGCCAGATCAGCCGTGATCTTGTTGGGGGGCGGAGCAGGCTCGAGGGGCTAGATGGCCTACTCCAGTTCCTAATTCTTATGTTCTTATGTTCTTATTAATGTTGGGGAAGTCCAGAACCAGGGGTCACAGTCTAAGGATAAGGGGTAAGCCATTTAGGACCGAAATGAGGAGAAACCTCTTCACCCAGAGAGTGGTGAACCTGTGGAATTTTCTACCACAGAAAGTTGTTGAGGCCAATTCACTAAATATATTCAAAAAGGAGTTAGATATAGTCCTTACTACTAGGGGGATCAAGGGGTATGGCGAGAAAGCAGGAATGGGGTACTGAAGTTGCATGTTCAGCCATGAACTCATTGAATGGCGGTGCAGGCTCGAAGGGCCGAATGGCCTACTCCTGCAACTATTTTCTATGTTTCTATGTTTCTATGGGGTAAGGGCCTTCAGCTGCCTCAGGGATTGCTGAGCTAAGGGTCTTCAGCTGGCGGAGTGATTACTGGGGTTAAAGGTTTTCAGCTAAGGGAGGGATGCATTTACATTAGGGTAATGGACTTCAGCTGGAACATGGTGGTTTTTTGGGAGATCTATCCTCAAGCTTTTTAAGTCAAAATGAATCAAATTACAAATTGGAAATTCACTCAGAATTTGGGCTGGGCGGTTCAAGTTACACATTCTAGAGGAACCTCGGGGTGTGGCTTATCCTCCTAGGAAGCCAATCAGCAATAGGTCTGGAGAGCCAATCAGAGAAATGGCTGCATTTCAGCTCGTACAAATAGGACTTCCAGAGGCATTTGTTTAAGTCCCTGATAAGAGACTGTTAGTTAAACTTGGAGCTCATGGAATTAAAGGCAAGTTATTGACCTGGTTGGGAAATTGGTTGAGCAGAGGAAGAAAGAGAGTAGGGATAATGGGCAGATAATCTAATTGGCAAGATGTAACTAGTGTTGTCCTGCAAGGTCCTGTGTTTGCTCCTTTTCTATTCACCATATTTATTAACGACTTAGATAATGGGATAGGAAGTTACATATCCAAGTTTATTGATAATACAAAGATAGGTAGCATTATAAGCAGTGTAGATGGAAGCATAAAATTAGAAAGAGATAGTAATACATTAAGTGAATGGGCAAAACTGTGGCAAATGGATTTCAACATAGGCAAATGTGAGTTCATTCACTTTGGAATTAAAAAGGTATAGAACAGAGTACTTTCTAAATGGTGAAAAGCTAGCAACAGTGGAGGTCCAAGTTGACGTGGGGTCTATGTGCATAGATCATTACCATCATTAATAGGTGCAGAAAATAATTTAAAAGGCTAATGCAATGTTGGCCTTTATTTGTAGAGGATTGGAATATACGGGGATATAAGTTATGCTGCAGCTGTACACAGCCCTGGTTAGATAACACATGGAGTACTGAGACAACTTCTGGGCACCACACTGTTGAAAGGATTTATTGACCTTGGATGAGTGCAGCACAAATTTACCAGAATGGTACTTGGACTCCAAGGGTTAAATTACGAGGAGAGATTACACAAACTTGTATTCTATGGAATTTACACAGTTACGAGGTGGTTTGATCGAAGTTTTCAAGATATTAAGAGGAACTGATAGGGTAGATAGAGTTAATTTCGACTGGTTTGGGCAGTCGAGGACTCGGGGGCATGGTAGAAAAATTAAAGCCAGGCCGTTCAGGAGTGAAGTTTGGAAACACTTCCACACACACAGTGGTCGATGTTTGGAACTTTCTTCTGCAAAGGGCAATTGATGCTAGGTCAATTGTTAATTTTAAATCTGAGATTGATAGCTTTTTGTTAATCAAAGGTATTAAAGAATATGTGGCAAAGGCGGGTTTCTGGAGTTAGGCCACAGATTAGCCTGGATATGGCACAACACGGTCAAGGGGCTAAATGGCCTGCTCCTGTTCCTACATTCCTATGGGGAGTCATGGTTTATATGTAGTGTTGTTAATTTGATTTAATTAACTTAATTACCTGAGCAAAGGGATATTTAATCACATTCTTTAATGCATCTCTGAACTTAATCTGGCCCACTGCATAAATAACCGTGTTGGTGCAGGAACTCAAACGCTGGAGCATGTATCCACTGTGTTCCATGATGGTAAAAGGATCTGCGTAATCTGTTCTGAACAATTGAGTATCTGTAATTTGTACACATATTTCATAGAGAGAAGTTACCATCCATAACAGGATAAAGCTGCCTGATATTGTGAGCAGTAAAATGATGGATTTCCTTCGGTTCTCCATCTCTGGATCATTGTGACTCTCACCCGTCTTACTCCCTCGGAGTCCTCTCCTGACTCTACTGGCCTGCACAATGTGCCTGATGGTCAGAGCATTGAGCAGTGCAATCAACACAAATGGAGCGAATGGGGTTAAAATAACATGAAACCAGCAGTAAGCCTTCCAAATGGGCACGGTGTAGAAGGTAGATTTTACAACACAGAACCATTGTATGTTATCAACTATTTCACCAAAATCATTTGCAAAGTAAAGTGGAATGTTTACTAACAGGCCCAACCCACACACCGTTGTTATGATCACAGCTGCAGTTTTCTCGGTGCAATATTTGACTCTCAGCTTGTGGTAACAAATGGCGATGAATCGATCAAAGGTGAAGGCGACGGTTAACCAGACAGAACATTCAATGGCAGCAAATGCCAGGCTGCTATTGAGACTGCAGATGAGAGTATAGTTCAGGAATGAACGTGGGAAATAAATCTCTTTAATCTCATACAGAATGACATCAAATATCAGGACCAGTAGATCTGCCGCTGCCATGGCCACCAGGTAACGAGAGATACATACGGAGAGACCGCACTTTCCCCGGGAGAGAATCACAATTGTGAATAAATTTGCTGCAATAACAGTGGGATAAATAAATTAATCATTTCAGGTATAACAAAATGGCCGGCAGGTAATGAGAGTTAATCAATTTACAGCGCATATGTTCCACTACTCAAGTCATGCTCTCTCTCTGACTCTCGATGTATTTCTATAGCTGTCACTGATTCTGACCATCCCTCTGTTTTCCTCACAATCTACGTTTTTCCTGCCTCTCTATGTCTCAGTTTGTTTCTGTGTCACTCGAATCATCTTCGTCTCTCTCACTTTAGCTGGGACTTTTTTGTTAGGTTATTTTCGACATGAATGGCTAAGGGTTAATGTACAGTATTAACCAGAAGCGTGCACTTAACCCCCAGGTCTCCTCACAGCATAGCTTGAGCGGCAGATTGGGACAGGTTTGGGAGCCCATCATCATCATAGGCAGTCCCTCAGAATTGAGGAAAACATGCTTCCACTCCTAAAATGAGTCCTTTGGTGGCTGAACAGTCCAATATGAGAGCCATAGACCCTGTCACAGGTGGAATAGACATTCGTCGGGGGAAGGGGGTGGTCAGACTTATTTACAGCACGCTCCTTCCGTTGCATGCGCCTAACCTCTTCACGCTCGTGGCATTGAGATTTGAAGAGCTCAACGCCCTCCCGGATGCACTTTCTCCACCTAGGGTGGTCTTCAGCCAGGGAGTCCCAGGTGTCAGTGGTGACATCGTACTTCACCAGGGAGTCTTTGAGGGTGTCCTTGTAACGTTTCTGCTGCCCATCCTTGGCTTATTTACTGTGAAGGAGAGCAATTACTTAGGGAGTCTCGTGTCTGGCATGCGAACTATGTGGTCTGCCCAGCGAAGCTGATCGAGTGTAGCCAGTGCTTTAATGCTGGGTATGTTAGCCTGGGCAAGGAATCTGATGTTGGTGCACCTGTCCTCCCAGGGGATTTACAGGATCTTGCGGAGACATTGTTGGGGATATATCTCCAACTACTTCTCTCAGAGAGTTGTATATCTATGGAATTCCCTGCCCCAAAGAGCTGTGGAGGCTGGGTCACTGAATATATATAAGGCGGAGATGGACATATTTTTGAGTGATAAAGGAATAGAGGGTTATGGGGAGCAGGAAGGGAAATGGAGCTCGGAAAATGGGTATCATTCAAATAAAAGGGATGGGAACATTAAAGGGGAGTGTCAGATTAAGGGGAGAAACATTCTGAGATACTTTGGAGAGTCTCAGACGGCATCTCCACCCATTATCCATCTTGGCCAGGGTGCAGAAGTAGAGTACTCAGAGTAAACAGGCAACTATGTAAATAACGGAAGCCCAAGGTGCAGACATATGTTAGCAAACCTTGAGACATGGCAATAGGGAGAAAACAGTAAATAAGTTAATAAAGCACAGTTACATTTACTGTGCATATTTTAATGGATTCCCAGGATGTGGGCATTGCTGTCATTATTGCCTATCCCTAGTTGCCCTTCGTGACTTGCTAGACCGCTTCTGAGGGCAATTGGTGTGGGAATTGAGTCACATATGGATAAGGCCAGATGGATAAGGGTGGCAGGTTTCTTACATAAGAAATAGGAGCAGGAGTAGGTCACCTGGCCCCTCGAACCTGCTCCGCCATTTAATAAGATCATGGCTGATCTGATCATGGACTCAGCTCCATTTGCCTGCCTGTTTCTCTATTTCTGACTGTCACTCTCTATCTCTCTTCCTGACTGTTCCTCTATTTCTGACTCTGTCGCTCACGATCTCTCTCCCTGTCTGTTTCTCTATTTCTGACTGTCGCTCTCTAACTCTCTCCCTGCCTGTTTCTCTATTTCTGACCGTGTCACTCTCTAACTGTCTCCCTGCCTGTTTCTCTATTTCTGACTCTGTCGCACTCTAACTCTCTTCCTGTCTGTTTCTCTATTTCTCACTCTGTCACTCTCTATCTCTCTCCCTGCCTGTTTCTCTATTTCTGACTCTGTCACTCTCTATCTCTCTCCCTTTCTGTTTCTCTATTTCTGACTCTGTCACTCTCTATCTCTCTCCCTGCCTGTTTCTCTATTGCTGACTCTCTCACTCTCTATCTCTCTCCCTTTCTGTTTCTCTATTTCTGACTCTGTCACTCTCTATCTCTCTCCCTGCCTGTTTCTCTATTTCTGACTCTGTCACTCTCTAACTCTCTCCCTGCCTGTTTCTCTATTTCTGACTCTGTCGCTCTCTAACTCTCTCCCTGTCTGTTTCTCTATTTCTCACTCTGTCATTCTCTATCTCTCTCCCTGCCTGTTTCTCTATTTCTGACTCTGTCACTCTCTATCTCTCTCCCTGTCTGTTTCTCTATATCTGGCTCTGTTGCTCACTATCTCTCTCCCTGTCTGTTTCTCTATTTCTGACTCTGTCGCTCTCTAACTCTCTCCCTGCCTGTTTCTCTATTTCTGACTCTGTTGCTCTCTATCTCTCTGCCTGTCTGTTTCTCTATATCTGGCTGTGTGTGAAATCGGCTTTGGACGCTAGAGCAAAACAGCCAATAGTGTTATTGGCACAAGATTTCTACCAAGCTTCATTTTTTTGATTTTATTTCAATGGGAAAGGAAATTGGGTGTGGAGTAAAACGAGCTCTGAATCGCTGTGAGTCTGTCTCGCACTGCTGTCGAAGACCAGTTTCCCCCTCCAATGAAAGTTGTTAATATTATCGATGCTGAAACTCCAGAGACAATTAGAATGTCCTGGGAATTTCCGTGGGATTATTGCATTAACGATTCAGTAGAAACTGATTACATTTAATTGATCTCAGTAATTATGGGCTGTGCAAACAACCCCGTGAAAACAAACAGATCAGAGAATCCACAAGAGCAGTGATACAGCTAAACACCGAGCGACATTGACAACTGATGGTAATGACTTACCAGGAACACCAAACACTGCGAGGATAGGATAATAAACCGCTTCGATCTGGGCAAGGATTGGTCGATCCATCTGTTCCAGTGACACGGTGCCGTGCTGCAAGCAATAGCTCAGTCTGACAATAAGATGAAGCCGCTTCAATCCAACCATTATTTATATCTGAGGGAAATCTCAAGTGAGGCAATTAGCTTACACAATGACTGATATTACTTATGGTCTTTTAAACAAACAGATCTTTTACTCTACTGATTCTTGTCCATTGGGAGGGTGGAACTTCTGATCAGTGAAACACTCCAATGAACTTTAACCTATTTGCCCAATATTCCTGTGAACACTGAATTTACAGAGGTGTTAACTCCTTAACGCACACGGGAATGTCAAGGTAAATCTGCTACTTGTATTGTGTTAATCAACTCAATTAAGTGTGTCAAACGGCACTTATTGGTTACAGATTAATGTTGTGTGTCCTTAATTAATCCACTATTTTGAGGTTGGATCAATGCTATCGTGTTTTATGGCAGCTCCAATCGATTCCTCTCCTCCCCGTGTATCCCTTCAATCCCTCTATCGTATTACTAGGTAAAAAAAAACCGACTGCAGAATATTTGTTTCCCATTATCTGTATCTCGTTCTTCCTCCAGAATATTATTCCACATTCTCTCTTTAAGGAGCTCCATCCATTGATTATTCTTTTGCTTTTCATCAGTTTCTAAATACCCTTACTATTTAACTTGATGTTCCTCGCCAAACTTTCATCAGACTTCTTGTTACCATTTCTTATCTTTTTCACTTCCTGCCTGTATTTTATAAATTCAGTTACATTTCATTTTCCACTAGAGTTGTGGCAGGCCCTCTTAACTCTCATTGTAATTTTTATTTTTCTGCACATTCTAGGAACACCGGTTTATGATGAGCTCCCTTTCCTTGTGGGAATATGGCAACACTGTACATTAATACCCCCTGTTTGAACAATTCCCACTGTCTCTGTACTGCCTTTTTTGAAGCAGTATCTAATTGAAACTATCTTTCCCCAGTTCTGTATCTTTATCTTTAACTGCTCTCCAGTTTTAACATAGCATTTAAATATATCTTCCTACTCTACATGCACAGCACGAGGACCATCTGTACGACTACTCCTTGGAACCTTTAAACCGTGTTATTTACACCTCCATCACTTATGCTTACTTTGAATCTTTCGTCTTGTAATATATTTATGCTTGAGGTCACCAGGCACCAGAGAGCGCCACTGTCGGATGTCATGCAGGCAATACAGCAAGTCAGATCTTGTACTTATCTGATGTGGAATATAAGAGATCCAGTACACACCCGGTCGAGGTTGCTAAAAAACGGACTCTTGTGTTATTACATTGGCGACAAGGTAAACTAAGAACATTCCTCTTTACAATGTGCACTATTGGAATTCTGCACGAATTTGTGAATTGGGCGAACGTTGTCGACCGCCTGGATCAATATTGTTTTGCCAACAAAATGAAGGAAGAGGCTGATGCAGTCCATCGCAGGGCGGTTCTCCTCACCGTCTGTGGTCAGAAGGTTTACGGCATCATGACGAACCTTCTCTCGCCCTTTCGTCCAACTACCAAGTCTTACGAGGAATTGTGCGATTTAGTGCGTGACCATCTAAAGCCAAAGGAAGGGATCATCATCTCACGCTATCACTTCTACACGCATGTCCATGCTGAGGGCCGGGACGTGTCGAGATTTGTCGTGACCTACGACGTCTTGCTGAGCCGTATAAGTTTGGGAACACGCTGGAAGACAAGTTGAGAGACTTTTTCGTGATAGGCATCAACCATGATGTGATTCTTTGGAAGCTATTGGCTGAAGAGAAACTGGACTTGAAAAAGGCCATCACAATTGCCCATGCCTGTATGATGACTGATGAGAACTTGAGGCAGAATCAAAAGGTTGGCGCTCCATGGCAGGCTTGTCAGGTACTGTAAACAAGATTGTGTCGTCTTCTGGCAAAGCTGCTCATGGCAGGGCCAAGTCAACTCTTTACGTGAAACCTGTAGCTGCTCAGAGCTCACCTGGTACGAAGCTGAGTTCACCCTGTTGGTGTTGTGGGGGCAATCATTGGCCCCATTAGTTCAGTTTAAACAATACTCCTGAAATGGCTATTCGAAAGTGGGACATCTCCAGAAAACGTGCCCACAACTGAGCAAGCGTGCTACTGCTGCTCATCATATTGTTGATGATGACCAGTCCAGTGCTAACTTGGATACACAATCTGAGGAGGAAGTGGATGCTTTGTATTCATTCTCATCAAAGATCCAGCAGATAACTGATAATGTGAAGCTATATGGCGTGCCTGAATCAATGGAGCTGGACGCAGGTGCAAGTTAGTCGATCATGAGCCAAGTGACATTTGACAAGCTGTGGGACACTAAGGCTGTCAAGCCTAAGCTGAGTCCGGTCAAAGCCATGTTGCATACTGAAGCAAAGGAACCCATATCGGTGATTGGCAGTGCAGTAGTCAAGGTGTCATATGATGGCGTGATCTAAGATCTACCATTATGGATCATCTCAGGTAATGGTCCAACGCTGTTTGGTCTGAATTGGCTCGAGAAACATAGAAAATAGGTGCAGGAGTAGGCCATTCGGCCCTTTGAGCCTGCGCCACCATTCAATATGATCATGGCTGATCATGCAACTTCAGTACCCAATTCCTGCTTTCTCTCCATACCCCTTGATCCCTTTAGCCATAAGGGCCATATCTAACTCCCTAACTTCAAGCTGAACTGGAGTGATGTCAAAGCATTGTCCTTGGTGGACGACACTTCTTTTGCTCAAGTGCTGAAGAAGTTTCCTTCTTTGTTTGAGCCTGGTATTGGTAATTTTACTGGAGCCAAGGTGCAGATTCACCTGGATTCTGATGCAAGGCCTGTCTATCACAAATCTCGGTCTGTCCCTTATATGATGAGGGAGAAGATTGTGATTGAGCTTGACAGACTCCAACTTGAAGAGGTCATATCACCTGTCGAGTTCAATGAATGGGCCAGCCCTATTGTTCCTTTGTTGAAGAGTGATGGCACTGTCAGGATTTGCGGAGACTACAAGGTTACGATTAACCGATTCTCAAAACAGATTCAGTACCCGTTATCGAAGGCGGATGACCGATTTGCCATGCTAGTTGGTGGAAAGTCGTTCACTAAGCTAGATCTGTGGAACCTTTACCTGCGGTAAGACCAACTCACTAAATAAGTTATCCACATCATTCTTAGCATCGTGCATGCTCCAGTGTGAATCCACCTGTAGCTCCAGTTCCGCAATGCGGTCCGTCAGGAGCAAGAGGCGGATACACTTCCCGCACACGTAGTTGTCAGGGACACCGGAAGCATCCCTGACTTCCCACATAGTACAAGAGGAGCATAACTCATGTCCGAGCTCTCCTGCCATGACTTAACCCTTAGATTAACTTAATTTGGCAACAACAATGCTAAAGGTTACTTACTGATAAAGAAAAGAAAAAAGAAAAGCTACTTACTAATCACTTACCCCCTTGGCTGTGACGTCACCTTTCGATTTCTTTCTACTTTTTTGCCTTCCTACTGCAGCTGCACCGGTAGGCCTCCTCGATGCTGGGCCTTAAGTAGGCCGCCTCGATCTCCCTGCACGGCCTCTCGCCGACTCCCGAGTCTCCTTGATGCTGGGCCTTAAGTAGGCCGCCTTGATCTCCCCGCAAGTCCTCTCGCCGACTCCCGAGTCTCCTCGATGCTGGGCCTTAAGTAGGCCAGCTCGATCTCCCCGCTCCGGCTCTCGCTGACTCCTGGTGCAAGGGTCAAGGATGTCATGGAGTGGCTGCAGGACATTCTGAAAAGGGAGGGTGAACAGCGAGTTGTTCTGGTGCATATAGGTACCAACGATATAGGTAAAAAACGGGATGAGATACTACGAGACGAATTTAGGGAGCTAGGAGTTAAATTAAAAAGTAGGACCTCAAAAGTAGTAACCTCAGGATTGCTACCAGTGCCATGTGCTAGTCAGAGTAGGAATCGCACGATAGCTCAGAAGAATATGTGGCTTGGGCAATGATGCAGAAGGGAGGGATTCAAATTCCTGGGGCATTGGAACCGGTTCTGGGGGAGGTGGGACCAGTACAAACCGGACGGTCTGCACCTGGCCAGGACCAGAACCAATGTCCGAGAGGGAGTGTTTGCTCGTGCTGTTGGGGAGGAGTTAAACTAATATGGCAGGGGGATGGGAACCTATGCAGCGAGACAGAGGGAAATAAAATGGAGTCAGAAGCAAAAGATAGAAAGGAGAACAGTAAAAGTGGAGGGCAGAGAAACCCAAGGCAAAAAACAAAAAGGGTCACATTACAGGAAAATTCTAAAGAGTCAAAGTGTGTTAAAAAGACAAGCCTGAAGGCTCTGTGTCTCAATGCAAGGAGTATTCGGAATAAGGTGGACAAATTAACTACGCAGTTAACGGGTATGATGTAATTGGAGACATGGCTCCAGGATGACCAAGGCTGGGAACTCAACATGCAAGGCTAATCAGCATTTAGGAAGGATAGACAGAAAGGAAAAGGAGGCGGGGTGGCGTTGCTGGTTAAAGAGGAAATTAATACAGTACTAAGGAGGGACATTAGACTGGATGATGTGGAATCAGTATGGGTGGAGCTGCGGTATTCCACAGGGTAGAAAACGCTAGTGGGAGTCGTGTCCAGACCACCAAACAGTAATAGTGAGGTTGGGCACATCATCAAACAAGAAATAAGGGATGTGTGCAATAAAGGTACAGCAGTTATCATGGGCGACTTGAATCTAGATATTGATTGGGCTAACCAAACTGGTAGCAATGCGGTGTAGGAGGATCTCCTGGAGTGTATTAGGAATGATTTTCTAGACCAATATGTCGAGGAACAATTTGAGAGCTGGCCATCCTGGACTGAGTGATGTGTAATGAGAAGGGACTAATTAGCAATCTTGTTGTGCGAGGCCCCTTGGGGAAGAGTGACCATAATATGGTAGAATTCTTTATTAAGATGGAGAGTGACACAGTTAATTCAGAAACTAGGCTCCTAAACTTAAGGAAAGGTAACTTCGATGGTATGAGGTGTGAATAGACTGGCAGAGGATACTTAAAGGGGTGACGGTGGATAAGCAATGGCAAACATTTAAAGATCACATGGATGAACTTCAGCAATTGTACATCCTTGTCTGGAGTAAAAATAAAACGGGGAAGGTGGCTCAACCATGGCTAACATGGGCAATTAAGGATAGTGTGAAAGCCAAGGAAGAGGCATATATTTTGGCTAGAAAAAGCAACAAGCCTGAGGACTGGGAGAAATTTAGAATTCAACAGAGGAAGACTAAGGGCTTAATTCAGAGGGGGGAAATAGAGTATGAGAGGAAGCTTGCAGGGAACATAAAAACTGACTGCAAAAGCTTCTATAAATATGTGAAGAGAAAAAGATTAGTGAAGACAAACGTAGGTCCCTTGCAGTTGGATTCAGGTGAATTCATAATGGGGAACAAAGAAATGGCAGACCAATTGAACAAATTCTTCGGTTCTGTCTTCACCAAGGAAGACACAAATAACCTTACGATTGTACTGGAGGACAGTAGGTGTAGTGAGAAGGAGGAACTGAAGGATATCCTTATTAGGCGGGAAATTGTGTTCGGGAAATTGATGGGATTGAAGGCCGATAACTCCCCAGCGCCTGATAGTCTGCATCCTAGAATACTTAAGGAAGTGGCCCTAGATCATTTTTCAACAGTCTATCGACTCGGGATCAGTTCCTACGGACTGGAGGGTAGCTAATGTGACATCACTTTTTTAAAAAGGAGGGAGAGAGAAAACAGGGAATTATAGAGCGGTTAGGCTGACATCAGTAGTGGGGAAAATTTTTGAATCAATCAGTAAGGATGAAATAGCAGCGCATTTGGAAAGCAGTGACGGGATCGGACCTAGTCAGCATGGATTTACGAAAGGGAAATCATGCTTGATGAATCTGCTGGAATTTTTTGAGGATGTAACCAGTGGATGTGGTGTATTTGGACTTTCAAAAGGCTTTTGACAAGATCCCGCACAAGAGATTGATGTGCAAAGTCAAAGCGCATGGTGTTGGGGATAATGTACTGACGTGGATAGAGAACTGGTTGGCAGACAGGAAGCAGAAAGTCGGGATAAACGGGTCCTTTTCAGAATGGCAGGCAGTGACTAGTGAAGTGCCGCAGGGTTCAGTGCTGGGACCCCAGCTCTTTACAAAATACATTAACGATTTAGATGAAGGAATTGAGTGTAATATCTCCAAGTTTGCGGATGACACTAAACTGGATGGCAGTGTGAGCTGTGAGGAGGATGCTAAAAGACTGCAGGGTGACTTGGATAGGTTAGGTGAGTGGGCAAATGCATGGCAGATGCAGTATATTGTGGATAAATGTGAGGTTATCCATTTTGGGGGCAAAAACACGAAGGCAGAATATTATCTGGATGGCGGCAGATTAGTAAAAGGGGAGGTGCAACGAGACCAGGTTGCCATGATTCATCAGTCATTGAAAGTGGGCATGCAGGTACAGCAGACGGTGAAGAAGGCAAATGGTATGTTGGCCTTCATAGCTAGGGGATTTGAGTATAGGAGCAGGGTGGTCTTACTGCAGTTGTACAGGGCCTTAGTGAGGCCTCACCTGGAATATTGTGTACAGTTCTGGTCTCCTAATCTGAGGAAGGACGTTCTGGCTATTGAGGGAGTGCAGCGAAGATTCACCAGACTGATTCCTGAGATGGCTGGACTGTCATATGAGAAGAAATTGGATCAACTGGGCCTTTATTCACTGAAGTTGAGAAGGATGAGAGGGGATCTCATAGAAACATGTAAGATTCTGATGGGACTGGACAGGTTCGATGCGGGAAGAATGTTCCCGATGTTGGGGAAGTCCGGAACCAGGGGACATAGTCTTAGGATAAGGGGTAGGCCATTTAGGACTGAGATGAGGAGAAACTTTTTCACTCAGAGAGTTGTTAACCTATGGAATTCCCTGCCGCAGAGAGTTATTGATGCCAGTTCATTGGATATATTCAAGAGGGAGTTAGATATGGCCCTTTTGGCTAAGGGGATCAAGGGGTATAGAGAGAAAGCAGGAAAGGGGTACTGATGGAATGATCAGCCTTAATATTATTGAATGGTGGTGCAGGCTTGAAGGGCCGAATGGCCAATCCTGCACCTATTTTCGATGTTTCTATGATCTGACGTCGGCCTACCTGACACAGGAACTCATCGATAATTCGAAGAAACTGACCTGCATCAACACCCATAAAGGATTGTTTGTCTACAACAGGTGTTCTTTCTGAATTCGTTTGGCTGCAGCCATATTTCAGTGGAATATGGAGAGTCTACTGAAGTCTGAACCTAGAACTGTTGTGTTCCAAGATGATATTCTGGTCACAGGTCGCGACAATGCTGAATATCTGAACAATCTTGAGGAAGTTCTACATTGTCTGGACAAAGTGGGACTCGGGCTGAAATGTTACAAGTGTACCTTCATGGCACCTGAAGTTGAATTCCTTGGTAGGAAGATTTCTGCTGATGGAATCAGGCCTATTGATTCAAAAACCAAGGCCATCAAAAATGCTCCCAATCCTCAAAAGGTGACAGAGCTGCATTCGTTCCTTGGGCTACTCAACTACTCTGGTAATGTCTTATCTAGATTGAGCACTTTATTAGAGCATTTGCTGCTCAAAAAAGGTAACAAATGGGTCTGGGGTATGTCTCAAGATGGAGCCTTAGAGAAAGCTAAGATTCTGCTTGTTCATTATGATCTGTGTAAGAGTCTTGTTTTAACCTGTGATGCTTCATCATATGGTGTTGGCTGTATACTCCAACAAGCCAATGAGTCGGGTAAGCAACAATCTGTTGCATATGCTTCGAGAAGTTAATCAAAAGCGGATAGAGCTTACAGCATGGTAGACAACGAAGCTTTGGCCTGTGTGTATGGTGTAATAAAAATGCATCAGTACCTGTTTGGTTTCCGTTTTGAACTCGAAACAGATCACAAGCCACTCATTTCATTGTTTTCTGAAAACAAAGGTATTAATACCAATGCATCGTACCGTATTCAGAGGTGGGTGTTAACATTGTCTAGCTATAATTACATTATTCATCATAGACCCGGTACTGAGAATTGTGATGATGCATTGAGTCATTTGCCTTTGCCTACACCTGATGTGAAAACGCCTCAACCCGCAGATCTAATGTTGGTAATGGATGCTTTCGAGAGTGAAACTCCTGTCACTGCTCAACAAGTTAGGATCTGGACCAGCCATGCCTCTATTTTGTCGGTTGTGAAATGTTGAGTCCTCAGTGATGATTGGTTTGATAGACCTAGGAAGATGTGTGAAGAGACCAAACCTTACATCCATTGCAAGGATGAGCTGTCCATTCAATCAAATTATTTACTGTGGGATAATCGTGTCATTATGCGTTCAAAAGGGAGAGAAAGATTTGTACGTGAGCTACATAGCACTCATCCTGGTATTGTTCTGATGAAAGCCATTGCTAGGTCTCATATGGTGACTCTGATCTAGAATCATGTGTCCATCAGTGTCATACTTGCATGCAGCTAAGTAAAGTACCAGTGGAATCTCTGTTGAGTCTTTGGTCGTGGCCATCTAACCCATGGTTGAGGATCCACATCGATTTTGCGGGTCCATTCCTTGGAAAGATGTTTTTTGTTGTGGTGGATGCATATTCAAAGTGGATAGAGTGTATTATTATGTCATCCAGTACATCTACAGCCACTATTGAGAGCCTACATGTCATGGTTTACCTGACAGGTCTTGAGTTTCAGGAGTTCATGAAGCTCAATGGTATTAGACATGTGAGGTCAGCTCCATTCAAACCTGCTTCTAATGGTCAAGCAGAGCCTGCTATTCAAACTATCAAACAAGGTATGAAACGTGTAACTCAGAGTTCACTTCAAACTTGTTTGACATGCATATTGCTCAGTTATAGGACAAGACCTCATACTGTAACTGGTGTTCCCCCTGCTGAACTACTGATGAAGAGAAATCTGAAGACCAAGCTTTCACTTGTTCATCCTGATTTGAATGACCATGTTGAAAACGGACATCAAAGTCAGCAATTGTATCATGATTGTACTGCTGTGTCATGAGATATTTCTGTCAATGATCCAGTGTTTGTACTGAACTATGGTCGAGGTCCAAAATGGATCACTGGTACTGTTACAGCTAAGGAGGTTAACAGAGTTTTCATTGTCGTGCTCAAGGATGGCCAAACTTGCAGAAAACATGTAGACCAGGTAAAACTGTGGCACACACAGCCATTTGAGGAAGACCCAGTCAGTGACCCACCAACTATAATTCATTCATCAGAGGTATCTGTTTTCATTCCTGAACCCGGACCTTCAGTCTCTGATATTATTACCACTCCCACCAGAACTGTTACTCAACCTCCAGTCACAACTGACTTAGAACGTTCACCTAGAAATAATGTTGAACTGAGATGATCAACTCGTGAATGGAAAGCCCCAGATCATCTTGTATTGCAAAGTGACTGATACTAAGATTTTGAAAGGGGGCTGCTGTAATATATTTCTGCTTGGGGTCACCAGAAACCAGAGGGCGCCACTGTCGGATGTCATGCAGGCAATACAGCAAGTGGAATCTTGTACTTATCCGAGGCAGAATAAAAGAGATCGGGTACACACCCGGTCGCGGTTGATAATAACAGGACTCTTGTGTTATTACACCTCTCTTCTCATTAAAAGGTATTTTTCACCCTTCACATCTGTTGCCTCATTGCCAGTATCTCTTTCTCCTTTTCATCTATCCCTCTGTGGCCCTTCTCTCAATTATATCTCTCTTTCTACAGACACAGATATCTAGTCTTACAAATTAAAAACTATTCAACATCTTCTATGAAGGAGATCCTCTCTTGTTAGCCACACGTATTGATATAAACAAGTGGAACACTGTGTCCGTGTTGGCAGAATGGGGCAGATGAGGAATATAAATGTACTCTCCTGTCGCCTACACAGCTAGCATCTGCGGTGCATCTCCAGAAATGTACCATATCTTTAACTTTCCAAGCAGGGTCAGCCTCCTACAACTCTACCACTGTTTCTCTGCAGGTCAGCTCTGGGGTATTGATGACTGGAGTTGAACTCACTGTAAAATTATTGGTTGTGAGTGCTGTGGGCCCTTGCTCAATTCCTCTTTCCAGAACACTCCGAACAGAGCACCAAAGGCCCTGTCGATACCGTGTCTCTATTTGTCGAGAGACATGCACCTCACAATAGGTCAAAGGCGGTATGGATTGGACTTCTCCTGGTAACATGAACCATACGCTAGGATCTATTATTATCGGTGAGGTGGTATCAGGAACACTTGTAAAATCATAATATGATTGGGCAGAGTCAACATGAAAGGGAAATCGTGCTTGACAAATCTGTTCGTTTTTTGAGATTGTAACTAGCGGGGTAGATAAGGGGCACCTTTGGATGTAGTGAGAGGATGGGACAGGTTGTTATTCAGAGGGACATCGGTGTCCTTGTACCTGAATCACAGGATGTTAACATGCAGGTATAGTAAGCAACTAGGAGAGCAAGTGGTGTGTTAGTCTTTATTTCAAATGGATTGATGTATAAGTGTAAAGAATATTGAGTAGACTAGGTCTATATTCCCTAGAGTTTAGATGAATGAGAGATGATCTGACTGAAACATATAACATTATCAAAGGACTTGACAGGGTTTGACTCCCTATCTTGGCAGTCTAGAACCAGGGGCCACAATTTCAGAATAAGAGGTCAGCCATTCAGGACTGAGATGAGGAGACATTTCTTCACTCAAAGGGTTGTGAATCTTTGAAATTCTCTAACCCAGAGAACTGTGGATGCTCAGTCATTGAGTATATTCAAGAAAGAGGTCAATAATTATTTTGATACTAAGGGAATCAAGGTCAATGGGGATAGGGTGGAAAAGTGAAGTTGATGTAGTAGAGCAGCCATGATCTTATTGACTGACGGAGCAGGAGACCAAGGGCATGTTCTTATGATCATATATCCCACAGGTGGCACTCACTGTCAGCAGTTGTAAGACAAGGTAGAATATGGCGTCACGAACATGAACGAATGGCTGGTTCAATTCCGATCATGATATTATAACTAATTAACATTTGTAACATCGTACAAGATTATTTAATAATCTGTCTCTTCGTGCCATTTGATTTATGTCACTCTCTGGTGAGTCCGTCCTCCTTGATTTTTCGTACTGCTTCCTTCAATTTTGTATATCTCTTTTCTCCTTCGTCTCCTGCTCCAACCTCCAGCTCTGTTCCTTCACTGTCTGTCTCCTTTTTGACGAAGAACGTTAATTCTATCAAAATGTTTCATCATCTGCAAAAAAAGGCTTTTCGAGGTTACCTCTTAACCTTCTCTGTACCAAACAAAACAGTCCTAACTTTTCCAACCTCTCCTCATAACGGAAGTCTCTCTTCCCTAGTAACATCCTGGTAAACCTCGACTGTACCATTTCTAATACCTTTTCAACTTTCCTGAAGTATGGTGCCAATAATTATCCACAATAATCCCACTGAGCACTAACCAGTGATTTATAAAAGTTCTAGCATGAACTCTTTGCTGTTGTATTCTATTACTCTATTTATAAACGCAAGTAACCCACATGCTCTTTAACCATCTTATCAACTTGTCGTAAAACCTTTAAGAATTTTTGAATATAGACAAGTTCTCTCTACTAATCTATATTTTTGAAAATCGTGCCATTTATTGTGTACTATCTTCCCAAAATGCATAAAACCCCATTCTACACAATCTCTCCTCATCGGACATCCCTCCAATCCCAGGAATAAATCTAGTGAACCTTTGTTGCACCCCCTCTATGGCAGATATGTCCTTCCTTAGGTAAGGAGACCAAACTGTGCACAGTAATCCAGGTGTGGTCTCGCCTAAGCCATATAGAATTGCAGCAAGACCTCTTTACTCTTATATTGCAACCCCCTGTCAATAAAGGCTAACTACCCAGATGGATATGTATGCTCAGTGATGAGAATATTCAAGACTTACGGCTTCCTTTTTTTAAATACATTTTTGTCTGTATCCTTCATGTCTATTATTTTTCCCTTCACCTCGTATTTAACTGTCTCAGCAAATGGACAAAACTGATCAGATTGCATTTACTGCCAATGGCTTTTTGCCCTGTTAACATTATGGTAGACATGATCCAAAAGAGATCAAATCCTTTTGGGGATCATTCCCACAATTACATTTGGTAGGGAATTTCAAGTAAAGGACACAGCAATGATGGAGGAATGGTTAAGTTTGTCCAATTTATGTATATTTGTGTCCTGGAGGGGGGACTGGGAGGCAACAGTCTTCCAATGTAATTGCTACACTGTTCCTTATCGGCAGTGGAGGAAGCAAGGGAAAGAGGTGTTGCCACAGTCAAGTAACCTTAGCAGGTTGCTAAAGTGCGGACAATTGTATAGGCTGTGTCTGCAATGCATCCCTGATGGAGAGGGTAGATATAGTGTCCAGTGGCATGGGGGCCCATCAAGTGACCGGCTCTGTCCTGAATGTTGCCAAGCTTCATGAGCACTGTTTGGGTGACACACTTCCAGCTGAGCAATGAGTGTCCCACATCACTCTTAACTTGAGCCATGGTAATGATGAAGAGGCGTTGAGGGGTCAGAAACTCAGCGATTCATCGCATGTTTACAACTGCTGCCCTGATCTAGTATCCATGGTGTTGGAAAACCTGATTGAGTTAGGTTTCTGGTCGATGGTGACCCCCAAAATGTCGGTGGTGGAGTACATGACAGTGGTGGTACATTTGACGGTCAGGAGGAGGTGTTGGGCTTTCTGTTGTTTGAGACATTGATTAACTGCCACCTTTGTGCTGTGAACTTTACTGGCTACTTTTGAACCCATAGCTGGATGGCATCCAATCTTACTATTGGCTGACCCAGGCAGCACCATTATCAAAGTATATTTACAATGGAGCTAAACACTGTGGAACCATCAGTGAACAGCACCACACTGACCTTATGATGGAGGGAAGGTCATCAATGAGGCAGCGGTTGAATGGTTGGGCCAAGGATGCTGCACTGAGAAACTCGTGCAGTGATGTGCCTTCAACAACAGCAGCCATCTTTCTTTATGTCAGGTATTAAACATCCAGTGGAGGATTTTCCCTTTGATTCATATTGATCACATTCTCTCTCAGTCTCCTCAGTGAAGTACTCAGTTGAATGCTGCATTGTTTTTGAGAACACCCACCCTCACCTCTCTTCTGGGATTCAGTTCCTGCTTGCATCAAGGCTGCAACATGGTCTGGAGGCCAATGATACTGGCGGAACATGAACCGAGCGTCGATGATTTGTTATGAGGTGGTCTTTGAAGGCAGCATTGATGGCTCATTCCGTCACTTGACTGCTATTTGGAACTAAGGAAAATAATAACAGGTGTAGACCATTCACCCCTCAAGCCCGTTCTGCCTTTAAGTGAGGTAATTGGCCATCCATATTCTAACTTAATTTACCTACCAAGGCTCCGGATCCCTTAATAATCCTGGCTAGCAAAAATCTATTATCTCAGATTTTAGATCATTAATGGCACTCATGATTGGGAAGAAGCTGATAGAGTGTTAATTTGTTGGGTTGGGTTGGGTTGGATCTGTCCTGTTATTTGCAGATAGGACAGACCTCGGCTATCTTTCACATTGGCAGCTGAATCCTATTTCCATAGTTGGTTGGAACAACATGACGAGGGGATCAGCTATTACTGGTGCACAGGCCTTCAGCACTGTCGCTGGGATGTCTCTCTCCTTCAACTTAGTCATTCCTTCTTGTTGGCTTGCTCCTGCACACCTTTCATTGCACCTAATGAATGTTCTACCTCATGTTTGTGTACTGACTTTACACTATTACAAATTGTACTCTGTAGCATTTGTGCGAATTTCTACCGAATAACTGCACTCTGCGATGTTGTGCAATCTTCAGCTGGCATGTGTCGTAGGTATCTTTACAAGCCCCAAATTCTATCCACACTGAGCAGAAGGTAAAAGCATCACATTGTGTGGCATTGGTGATCTGGGAAGGTGTGATTTTAGCCATGGAGCTCCGATGCCACCACTCGTACGTCAGGTGGATTTAACCCTGGTAGGGAGCTGAGAGGAAAGGATGAGGATTCATCGAGAGAGGTTCATTACTCGGTGATTTATATCTGCCATTTCTGTCCAAGAACAGGTGAGCTTCCAACTCAAACACTTGACTATAAGGATAAGGTTTTATAATTCTGGGACACTGCGAGTTCCCGCACATTGGGGCAGATCTTCCACAGCGCCGGCTTTCTACCATGAACTGGGGATATGGAACGTTCTCTGCTCCAAAGCATGTGGTCCTGAGGCTCGATCGAAATTTGGCCTCGGGACCACATCTAAATGAGACCAGCGATCTCTAGTCGCCTTTTGTGCCCCGCCCCCGCTCCGGCAGCTCACCGGGGAATTGATGATCAATTTCGAGCAGCAGTGACAGCCTCACCAGTGACGCCAGCACTGGCCCTCGGGTCGGTCCGGGGAGCGGCGAGAGGACTGGGAGAGGGAAGTGATGGGGAGCGGGGGACGGCAACTGTATTGGTGGCCGCGAGGAGCACCCTTGCTGCTTCTGGCTCTCCAGGAAGGGAGTTTCAAATGAAACTATATTTTTTGCCTCTGGTTGGTTGCCCAGGGACCGCTGAGGAATCCTGGCTCAGTAATTTGTAAAATGCGGCAATTTGACAGGCGTTAGGCCCCTAATTTACATATTTAACGGTGCAAAATGGGGGCAACATATTCCAATTCCTACCCCAGAGATTCTGATATATTCAATAGACTGGCTATATAATGCTGTTAACATTTAAAAAATATATCTAAGGGTTAATCCCAAATGTATCTGAGCAATTTGCAGTATTAACCTGAGCTATCACTACAATCAGCGATCAATTAATGCTGAATTTCAGCTACTGTGAACTGCCTTTGAAACTGTTGTTATTCCTTTGGTTAAGTAACGCTTTCTATTAAACCTTACGACTCAAATTGCTGGTGACCCTGATAACAACTATTTATGTGTACTAATTATGTGTATACTCAATGTTTAAATGCAAGTTTAATTAGCGATTGTTCGTGACTTTAAAGTCAATAAAGGGGATGATTTAAAGTGGCTTCTGTTTTGATGTATCGGCATTCAGTAACCTGTGGATATCCGAACTGAGGGTTGGTAAGGTGAACTCACATTCAATCTGATAGCGAATAGTCAGACCATTTTACACTCTGCCTAATATACTTTTCCGTTGACTTCCTCTCTGTACGATCATTATTCACTTGGGGGGCCAATCCTGATCCCTTCCCCCACTGATCGGTGCTTAGCATTCAATTCTCAACTGTGCCTGTTGTGTTCAATGCCAGTCTGCCATTGGCCCATCTTTGCTGCCGGGTTGTTCCATTTTATTGTTAATGCCCGAAGGTAAATGTCCCTCACAAGTCACCCTTTCTCAGCTGTACAATGTGTCACTTTCCAGGCAGATGGGTGAACGGGGCTCGGTTAGAGTTGAGACGCCGGCAGCAGAGTTATGGATGACTTCAAGGTTACAGAGGGTGGAAGATGGGAGGCCGGTCAGGCGTGCATTGGAATATTCAAGTCCAGAGGGAACAGAGGCATGGATGCGGGTTTCAGCAGCAGAAGAGTTGAGGCAGGGGCGGAGTCGTATATTGTTATGGAGGTGGAAATAGGTGGTGTTATGCCATGGATATGTGGCTGGAAGCTCAGCTTAGAGTCAAATATGACACCAAGGTTTCAAACAGTTTGGTTCAGCCTCAGACGGTTGCCAGGGAGAGGGGTGGAGATAGTGGCTGGGGACAGGCAAAGTATAAACATCAGTTTCAGTTGGATATTAACTGGCAAGAGGTTTATTCATATCAATCAGAATGCATGAGATGTTTAGTTCTAACAGTACACAAACTTTTAATTGATTAAATAAATACAAGAAGTTTGGCTATGGACGGTATTGGAGAAGATGTGCCAGAACTGCAGCATGTGGGAGTTTGTGGGGAGCACCGCAATCCCAGACAACCACATCTGCTATAAGTGTCTACATCTTGAGGAACTCCAGCTCAGAGTTGTTGAGCTGGAATCCGAGGTGCAGACATTGTGAAGCATCACTGTAAGATATCGCAGAGGGACTTTGGTTTCAAATGATTCGAGGGTGACCCTTATTGGAGACAGTAATTTAACTTTATTCAGCACAAGCAAGATTTAATAAGAACATAAGAAATAGGAGCCATATGGCCCCTTGAGCCTGCTGTGCCATTTAATACGACCATGGCTGATCTGATCATGGACTCTGGTCCACTTCCCTCCCCGCTCCTCATAACCCCTTATTCCCTTATAGTTTAAAAAACTGTCCATCTCGGTCTTAAATTTATTCAATGTCTCAGCTTCCACAGCTCTCTGAGGCAGTGAATTCCACAGATTTACAACTCTGAGAGAAGAAATTCCTCCTCATCTCTGTTTTAAATGGGCGGCCACTTATTCTGAGCTTATGCCCCCTAGTTCTAGTCTCCCCGATCAGTGGAAACATCCTCTCTGCATCCACTTTGTAAAGCCCCCTCATAATCTTATACGTTTTGATAAGATCACCTCTCATTCTTCTGAATTCCAATGAGTAGAGGCCCAACCTACTCAACCTTTCCTCATATGTCAACCCCCTCATCTCCAGAATCAACCTAGTGAACCTTCTCTGAACTGACTCCAAAGCAAGTAAATCCTTTTGTAAAAATGTAAACCAAAACTGTATGCAGTATTGCAGGTATGGCCTCACCAATACCCTGCATAACTGTAGCAAGACATCCCTGCTTTTATACTCCATCCCCTTTGCAATAAAGGTCAAGATTCCATTGGCCTTTCTGATCAGGTTCTTGGGGATTTTGAGGAGATAGGGACCAAATTAATAAGCAGGACCTCAAAGGTAATAATCTCTGAATGACTACTTGAGCAAATTGGCGTAGGGTCAAACAGATAAGAGAGTTGAATGATTGGCTCAAAGAGTAGTGTGGGAGACAGGAGGCTCTCTCGATGGGGCACTGGCACCAGTACTGGGGAAAGAAGGAGCTGTTCTGTTGGGACAGACTCCACTTAAATAGGTCTGGGACCAGTGTCCTGGCAAATCGAATAACTAGGGCTGTAGATAGGGCTTTAAACTAAAAATTGGGGAGGGTTCAGTTGAGGGGAATTTTATGAATCTAAAGTTTAAAAAGTCAAGGCCATAGGGCAGTGTAGCAATTTGGGTAACAGGAAAGGACCGAGAGCTTAACAAGCAAGGAAAACCCAAAGATGTTTTATAAATACATTAAAAGCAAGAGGATAACTAGAAAAAGAGTTGGGCCTGTGAGGGACCAAAAGGGTAATCTGTGTGTGTGGAGGCAGAAGACATGGGTATGGTTCTGAGTGAATACTTTGCAAAATTATGGGGCGATGCAGACATTGCAATCAGGGAGGAGGGGTGTGAAATATTAGCTGAAATTAACACAGTGAGAGAGGAAGTATTAAGGGGCTTAGCAGCTTTGAAAGTGGATAAATCCCTCGGTCTGGATAAAATGTATCCCCAGCTGTTAAGAGAAGCAATGGAGGAAATAGCAGAGGGTCTGACGATCATTTTCCAGCCCTCTCTGGCTACAGGTATGGTGCCAGAGGACTGGAGGACTGCTAATGTTGTACAGTTGTTTAAAATGGGTGAAAGGGATAGACCGAGTAATTACAGGCCAGTCAGCCTAAACTTGATGGTGGGAAAAATACTGGACGAAATTCTGAGGGACAGGATAAACCTTCATTTAGAAAGACACAGATTAATCAAGGGTAGTCAGCATGGATTTGTTAAGGAAAGATCGTGTCTGACTAACTTAATTGAATTTTTTGAGGAGGTAACAAGGAGGGTCGACAAGGGTAGTGCATTTGATGTGTATATGGATTTTAGTGAGGCTTTTGATAAGGTCTCACATGGCAGACTGGTTATGAAAGCAAAAGCCCATGGAATCCAGGGCAAAGTGGCAAATTGGATCCAAAATTGGCTCAGAGGCAGGAAGCAAAGGGTAATGGTTGATGGGTATTTTTGTGACTGGAATGATGTTTCCAGTGGAGTTCCGCAGGGCTCAGTACTGGGCTCCTTGCTTTTTGTGATATACATCAATTATCTAGACTTGAATATAGGTCGTATGATTAAAACATTTGCAGATGACACTAAAATAGGCTGTGTGGTTGATAATGAAGAAGAAAGCTGTGGACTGCAGGAAGATATCAATCAACTGGTCAGGTGGGAAGAACAGTGCCAATTAAAATGTAATCCAGAAAAGTGTGAGGTAATGAGTTTGCGGGGGTGGGGGGGCTAACAATGAAAGGGAACACTCATTAAATGGTAGGACACTGGGAAGTGTAGAGGAACAAAGGGACCTGGGAGTGCAGGTCCACAAATCCCTGAAGGTAGCAGGCCAGGTAGATAAGGTGGTTAAGAAGGCATGTGGAACACTTGCCTTTATTAGTCAAGGCATAAAATACAAGAGCAGATAGGTTATGCTTCAAATCTATAAAGCACTAGTGAGGCCAAAGCTAGAGTACTGTGTGCAGTTCTGGTCACCTCATTACCGGACAGATATAATTGCACTGGAGAGGATACAAAGGAAATTTAAGAGGATGTTGCCTGATCTGGAAAATCCTAGCTATGAGGAAAGATTGAATAGGCTGGATTTGTTTTACTTGGAACAGAGGAGACTGAGGGATGACCATATTGAGGTATATAAAATTATGAGGGGCCTAGATAGAGTGGATAGGAAGGACCTATTTCACTTGGCAGAGGGGTCAACAACCAGGGGACATTGATTTTAAAGTAATTGGTTAGAGGAGAGATGAGGGGAAATGTCTTCACCCAGAGGGTGGTGGGGGTCTGGAACTCACTGCCTGAAAGGGTGGTAGAGTCAGAAACCTCACCAATTTTAAGGGGTGCTTGGATGTGCACTTGAAGTGCTGTAATCTGCCGGGCTACGGACCAAGAGCTGGAAAGTGGGATTAGGTTGGATAGCTGTTTGTCGGCTGGCACTGACACGATCGGCCAAAATGGCCTCCTCCTGTGCCGTAAATTTCTATGATTCTAGCAATAATGCATCAGTGATTAAAGTCAAATAATGGAAAGATGGTGGAGTTAACATTAAAGGCTCTTTATTTGAATACACAAAGCATTCATAACTATTTAGATGAATTAATGGCAGAACTAGAGATAAATGGGTTTGATCCAATAAGCATTACAGAGATGTGGTTGCATGATGACCAAGGTTGGGAAATAAATAATTGATGCTTCCGAAAAGCCAAACGAAATGAAAAACGAAGAGTTGGTAGCCCTGATAATAAATCATGTCATAAGGACAGTAATGAGGAAGGATCTTGATCCAAAAGGCTAAGAATTAGAATTAGTACAGGTGGAGATAAGAAGTAACAAGGGGCAGAAAAGGCTGGTGAGAGTTATTTGTAGGCCCCTTAACAGTAGCTTTACTGTTACTTACGAAAGAGCTTGTAAAAAAGGCAATGCAATAATCGCAGGGGACTTTAGTTTTCATATAAAATGGAAAAATCAGATTGGCAAAAATAGTTTGGACGACAAGTTCATGGAATGCATTCGAGACAGTTTCCTAGAACAACACATCATAGATCCAAGCAGGGAAGAGGCAATTTTAGACAAAGTATTGTGTACTGAGAAGGGGTTAATTAGTAATCTCATTTTACGGGATGCTCTGGGGAAGAGTGATCATAGTATGATTAATTTCAAGTTGAATTCGAGAGTGAAGTACTTAAGTTTGAAATTAGATGCTTAAACTTAAATAAAGCCAATTACATAGGTATGAGGACTAGTTTAATAAGGTACACTCGGAAATTAGATTAAAAGGTATGACGTAAGATAAGCAACGGCAAACATTTAAAGAAATGTTTCATAATTCTCAACAAATATACTTTCCATTGATAAATAACACCTCCACGTGAAATGTGATCCATCCGTGGCTAACTAAAGAGGTTAAGGATAGTATTAGATAAAAAGCTGCAGCTAGTAATGTTGTCAAGTGAGTAATAACTCTGAGCATTGCGAGAGTTTTAGAAATCTGCAAACAATGACCAGTAAATTGATAGAGGCAGAAAATAGAATGAGAAACTAGCAAGAAATATACAAACCGATTTTAACAGCTTCTAAAAGTATGTAAAAAGGAAGAAAATACTTAGATGCAGGGACAAGAAACAATATAATAAGGAATAATGTTGGCAGAGATGTTAAACACATGTTTGTATCTATCTTAACAGTAGAAGATACAAAAACATATCAGATAGTGAGGAACCAAGGGTCTAATGTGAGCGAGGAACTTAAAGCGATTAATATTAGTGAAGAAAAAGTACTGGAGAAATTAATGGGACTGAAAGCTCAAAAATGGCTTGGAGCTGGTGGCCTACATTCTAGAGTTCCAAAAGAGGTATCTGAAGTGGATGCGTTTCCCATTACCATCAACTTTTGCCTTGCAGCTTGATTCATTTAATCATTCCTGCCTTCCTCCCTTCCACAGATCTTCTCTTTTGTTCTTTGCTCTCTTCCCAATCGCCCTGCCTTTGCACTTGTTAAACCTGTTCTATATCTAATTATTCCAGTTCTATCGAAAGGTCATGGACTTGAAACTTTAACTCTATTTTGCTCTCTACAGGCACTGCTGAGTGTTTGCAGCATTTCTTGCTTTTACTTCGCATTTGCAGCATTTTGTTTTTGTATTAGTGAATGCATTGGTTGTGATCCTTCAGAATTCCCTCGATTCTGCAATGGTCCTAATGCATTGGAAGTTAGCAAATGTAAAACCGCTATTCAAGAAAGGAGGGAGAATAAAAAACAGGAATTTATGAAAGGGAAATCAGGTTTGACAAATCCATAGTGCTAGTCAGAGTAGGAATCGCAGGATAGCTCGGATGAATACTTGGCTTGAGCAGTAGTGCAACAGGGAGGAATTCAAATTCCTGTGGCATTGGAATCGGTTCTGGGGGAGGTTAGACCAGTACAAACCGGATGGTCTGCACCTGGGCAGGACCGGAACCAATGTCCTAGAGGGAGTGTTTGCTAGTGCTGTTTGGGAGGAGTTAAACGAATATGGCAGGGGGATGGGAAGCTATGCAGGGAGACAGAGGGAAATAAAATGGAGACAGAAGCAAACGATAGAAAAGAGAATAGTAAAAGTGGAGGGCAGAGAAACCCAAGGCAAAAAACAAAAAGGGTCATTTACAGCAAAATTCTAAAGGGTCAAAGTATGTTAAAAAGACAAGCCTGAAGGCTCTGTGCCTCAATGCGAGGAGTATTTGGAATAAGGTGGACAAATTAACTGCGCAGATAGCAGTTAATGGATCACGGAGACATGGCTCCAGGGTGACCAAGGCTGGGAACTCAACATCCAAGGGTATTCAGCATTTAGGAAGGATAGACAGAAAGGAAAAGGAGGCAGGGTGGCATTGCTGGTTAAAGAGGAAATTAATGCAATTGTAAGGAAGGACATTAGCTAGAATGATGTGGAATCGGTATGGTTGGAGCTACGGAATACCAAAAGGCAGAAAAAGCTAGTGGGAGTTGTGTACAAGCCACCAAATAGTCGTAGTGAGGTTGGGGATAACATCAAACAAGAAATAAGGGATGTGTGCAATAAAGGTACAGCAGTAATCATCGGCGACTTTAATCTACACATTGATTGGGTTAACCTAACTGGTAGTACTGCAGTGGAGGAGGATTTCCTGGAGTGTATTAGGGATGGTTTTCTAGACCAATATGTCGAGGAACCAACCAGAGAGCTGGCAATCCTAGACTGGGTGATGTGTAACGAGAAGGGACTAATTAGCAATCTTGTTGTGCGATTCCCCTTGGGGAAGAGTGACCATAATATGGTAGAATTCTTTAGTAAGATGGAGAGTGACACAGTTAATTCAGAAACTAGAGTCCTGAACTTATGGTATGAGGTGAGAATTGGCTAGATTAGACTGGCAAATGATACTTAAAGGGTTGACGGTGGATAGGCAATGGCAAACCTTTAAAGATCAGATGGATGAATTTCAACAATTGTACATCCCTGTCTGGAGTAAAAATAAAACCGGAAGGTGGCTCAACTGTGACTAACAAGGGAAATTTAAGGATAGTGTTAAATCCAAGGAAGAGGCATATAAATTAGCCAGAAAAAGATGCAACCCGGAGGACTGGGAGAAATTTAGAATTCAGTAGAGGAGGACAAAGGGTTTAATTAAGAGGGGGAAAATAGAGTTCGAGAGCAAGCTTGCCGGAAACATAAAAACTGACTGCAAAAGCTTCTATAGATATGTGAAGAGAAAAAGAATAGTGAAGGCAAACATTGGTCCCTTGCAGTCGGATTCGGGTGAATTTATAATGGGAAACAAAGAAATGGCAGACCAATTGAACAAATACTTTGGTTCTGTCTTCACAAAGTAAGACACAAATAACCTTCTGGATGTACTAGGGGACCGAGGGTCTAGTGAGAAGGAGGAACTGAAGGATATCCTTATAAGGTGGGAAATTGTGTTTAGGAAATTGATGGGATTGAAGGCCGATAAATCCCCAGGGCCTGATAGTCTACATCCCAGAGTATTTAGTGAAATGGCCCGAGAAATAGTGGATGCATTGGTAATTTTCCAACAGTCTATCGACTCTGGATCAGTTCCTATGGACTGGAGGGTTGCTAATGTAACACCACTTTTTAAAAAAGGAGGGAGAGAGAAAACGGGTAATTATCGACCGGTTAGCCTGACATCAGTAGTGGGGACAACATTGGAATCAATCATTAAAGATGAAATAGCAGCGCATTTGGAAAGCAGTGACAGGATTGGTCCAAGTCAGCATGGATTTATGAAAGGGAAATCATGCTTGAAAAAGCTTCTGGCATTTTTTGAGGATGTAACTAGTAGAGTGGACAAGGGAGAACCAGTGGATGTGGTGTATTTGGACTTTCAAAAGGCTTTTGACAAGGTCCCACACAAGAGATTGGTGTGCAAAATCAAAGCACATGGTATTGAGGGTTATGTACTGATGTGGATAGAGAACTGGTTGGCAGACAGGAAGCAGAGAGTCGGAATAAACGGGTCATTTTCAGAATGGCAGGCAGTGACTAGTGGAGTGTCGCAGGGCTTAGTGCTGGGACCCCAGCTCTTTACAATATATATTAATGATTTAGATGAAGGAATTGAGGGTAATATCTCCTTGTTTGCAGATGACACTAAACTGGGTGGCAGTGTGAGCTGTGAGGAGGATGCTAAGAGGCTGCAGGGTGATTGGACAGGTTAGGCAAGTGGGCAAATACATGGCAGATGCAGTATAATGTGGATAAATGTGAGGTTATCCACTTTGGGGGCAAAAACACGAAGGCAGAATATTATCTGAATGGCGGCAGATTAGGAAAAGGGGAGATGCAGCGAGACCTGGGTGTCATGGTTCATCAGTCATTGAAAGTTGGCATGCAGGTACAGCAGGCGGTGAAGAAGGCAAATGGTATGTTGGCCTTCATAGCTAGGGAATTTGCGTATAGGAGCAGGGAAGTCTTACTGCAGTTGTACAGGGCCTTGGGTGAGGCCCCACCTTCAATATTGTGTTCAGTTTTGGTCTCCTAATCTGAGGAAGGACATTCTTTCTATTGAGGGAGTGCAGCAAAGGTTCACCAGACTGATTCCTGGGATGGCTGTACTCTGACATATGACGAGAGACCAGATCAGCTGGGCCTTTATACACTGGAGTTTAGAAGGATGAGAGGGGATCTCATAGAAACATATAAGATTCTGACGGGACTGGACAGGTTAGATGCGGGAGGAATGTTCCCTATGTTGGGGAAGTCCAGAATCAGGGGACACAGTCTTAGGATAAGGGGCAGGCCATTTAGGACTGAGATGAGGAGAAACCTCTTCACTCAGAGAGTTGTTAACCTATGGAATTCCCTGCCGCAGAGAGTTGTTGATGCCAGTTCATTGGATATATTCAAGAGGGAGTTAGATATGGCCATTATGGCTAAAGGGATCAAGGGGTATGGAGAGAAAGCAGGAAAGGGGTACTGAAGGAATGATGAGCCATGATCTTATTGAATGGTGGTGCAGGCTCGATAGGCCAAATGGCCTACTCCTGCACCTATTTTCTATGTTTCTATAGAGTTTTTTGAGGATGTAACTAGCAGGGTAGATAAACGAGAACCAATGGATGTAGTGTATTTAGATTTTCACATGGCATTCTATAAGGTGCCACACGAAAGGTTGTTCCTCAAGATACAGACTTGTTAGCATATATCGAGGATTGGTTAAATGACAGAAAACAGAAAGTAGGAATAAACAGGTCATTTTCAGGTTGACAGACTGTTACTAGTGGATTGCAAGGATCAGTGCTGGAGCCTCAGCTATTTACAATCTATATGAATGACTTGGATGAAGACACCTTGTGTAATGTATCCAAGTCTGCTGATGATACAAACTAGGTGGGACAGTAAGCTGTGAGGATGAATAGAAAACCAAAATATTATTCAAATGGTGAGAAACTATTAAATGTTTGTGTTTAGAAGAATTGGTTGTCCTTGTACACAAAGCACAGAAATTTAACATGCAGGTGCAACAAGCAATTATGGAGTAAAATGGTATCATGACCTTTATTCCAGGGGAGTTGGAGTACAAGTGTAAGGAAGATTTGCTGCAATTTTACAGTGCTTTGGTGAGACCACATATGGAGAACTGTGCACAGTTTTGGTCTCCTTATGTAAGGAAGGATCTACTTGAGGGTGTGCAACAAAAGTTCACTAGATTGATTCCTGGGATGAGAGGGCTGTCCTATTAGGCAAGGTTGAGTAGAATGGGGCTATATGCATTTTGGGAAGACAGTATACAAGTGTCACACTTTCCAAAACTGTAGATGAACAGAGAGAACTTGGTGTCTGTATAAAAAAAAAAGTCCTTAGAAGTGGCACAAGTTGATAAGTTGGTTAAAAAGCATAAGGTTCACTGGTTTTATTTCCGGGGGGGGGGGGGGGCAGTCATGAGCCACGTCATCAGAGGATGGCAGGTTTCGCCCAGTGTCCAGCCTTTGACTCGCCATGGTGGGTCAACACCAGCTTGTGCAGAGGACTGTCGCAGAATGAAGGAATCATGACTACTCCCAGATAACGGGCATTTATCTGAATGAAGCGAGATCGATGGTCGCACACCAACTGCACATTGAGGGAGTGGAATCCCGTTCTGTTCAAGAAAAGGGCCCAGTTCACATGAGGTGCATGCAAGGCACTGTGCGTGCAGTCAATGGCGCCCTGCACCAGGGAGAATGCTGTAATCAGTGCAAATCCCCGTGCTCTTTCCGTCTACAGTAAACTCTTGTTTACCCGGATTGTTTGGGGATTCGGCAACTCCGGGTAAACTAACTTTCCGATAGGGCGAGTTTACATTTTAAAGTTAATATTTGAAGGTGATAGAGCCACCCATGAAATATTTTATATCTCGTATCGTATAGATCTTGATTCACTCTTTCCAATGAGCTATTCAGATTGAAAATCGTTTCATAACTTTCCGAAATTAAAAATAAATGTCTAAAATGAAACAAAATATTTTGTTCATGTTGTTTTATTATTTTATTCTGTTAAATTTGCTTATTCTGCCATTGCTTCTTCAATTGCTACTTCTGCCAAGGTTTCTTCGTCTGCAGATGCTCCTCTTTCTGCGTTGACATTTGAGATTGATTTTTAAAATAGCGATCTTGTATCTGCTTGTTTAAATGAATTCATTTTCTTAATTAAAATGTTGAGGATGATATGAGTTGAGAGAACCTCGTGAGAAGTAAAATGAGAATTCTCAAAAAAACCAACGGCATATTTCATTGCTTCTTCAGCACGTGTCCAAGTCTTTTTTTGTTTTTCTTCAATTTCACTGTCTGAATCGCTCATCTCTTCATCACATTTGTCTTTATTGGTGACTATGGCGATAAGATCCTCGTCAGTATAAGTTTTCGTTACATCTATTTCGATGTCAACATCTATCCATTTAGCAATGTCATCTTCTGCTATGGATTTAAGTGCGTTTGTTTCATGTGCACTGCTGACAATCTCCATGATTTCTTTTACAGCCTGTTTTTTATTAGCCCATACATGAAAACCTCCAAATTCACCCGTCACATCCAGCTGGTGAATGCCGTGGCTCAAAAAATGCACTCTTCAGTTAAATTCATTTTCAACCTGAAGTCCTTGGCCTTTGCTGTAATCATTGGCCCTGAAATTGCCACATCTTCAGATCGTTTCAAAGAAAACCATTTATAAAGCACTTGGTCTAGTTTGTCAAGCTTCGCCTTTCGAAAATTCTTGTGGGACATCACCTTCACAGAAGATTCAGAAGCAGCGGTGAAACTTTTAAAATCTTTCTTTTGCTTCTTGATATCATAAATTGTTGATGATCCAACTTCATATTTGTCCATCAAAGTACGCACACTGCTGCCAGCTTCAGACTTCTTTATAATTTCTAATTTCTGCTGAATGTTCAATACTTTTTGTTTCCTAATGCTGCATTTGCTTTTAGTGCTGTCAGAAGGCATTTTAAATTGTTTGATTTCAGGGTGTTTTGAACAAGTACACTCGACAGACTGATGCGTTGCAATAAACTGCTCTCAATGTGTGTGACAGTTGCAAAGTGAGCAAGAAGTCCACGTATACGTCAATTTATGTGTAATTGAGCAACCTGTCCATGTTTGTGATAGTTGAAGTGAGCGAGATAGTCACGTGTGTGACAGTTAAATTGCCGAATCTCGCAATATTTTAAATTCTGTTACGGCGGGTTTTCGTTATCCGGGTAAACGAGAGTTTACTGTACTTGTCTCTGACAAGAGGGAATGAGATTAATCTGTCTGCCTTTGTATAGAGAACCTGACCGACCTGCTTTATGCAGCAGTGAACTGCAAACTGAGAGATTGTTTATATCAACAGCGGTGACCTGAAAAGAGCAAAATGCAAAAATGTTAAGAATCACAGTACTTTGTCATCATCGTGGGCGATCCCTCGGAACGAGGATGACTTGTTTCCACGCCAAAAAAAGGATGAGTTCACAGCTGTTTTAATGAAGGACCTAATATTCCAGGTCCTAAGCTTCATCCTGAAGCGTGGATGCCTGTGCATGGATTTTTTTAACGTGGGGTGGCCATTGCACACCAGCCACCACACGGGCTTGACAGAGCTAGGTCTTGGTCCAGTGGAAAGGATTACCCAAGATGATTGGAGACCTGCTCTGCTGCACGGACCTAGTGCACACACACATATTGCAGTGTGGGCTGGCCCGTGCTGCCCCTGGGCCCTCAGCTCCTCGGGGCCCCAAACTCACGCCTCTCCTGGGCCCTGATCACAGCATGAGTACAGCAACTGTGAATAGCTCCTGCGGGATCCTAATGCTCTTCCTGTGAGCTGTAATAAATAAATAGAGTATGAACACAACATAGTTCCACCCTTTTTAAATCCACAGTCTATGTACAGACAAAGTCCTTGAGATAGCCAGGTGGTGTTCTGATGCGCTGAGACCGGCATGGAGCTTGCGGTGTTTGCTCGAGGTTTTGGTTGGGACACGGAACGGTGCCTCTGTTCCATCCTGCTGGTGTCTCCACACTAGTTTTGTCTGGGGGTTTCAGAATGTCTAGCAGCCAGCGACGATTCCCCCCAATAATGAGCTCAGAGGGTGTCTTCCCCGTTAGCGAGTGCTTTGTCGAACGGTATGTGCGGAGATTGGTTTGCACCGCTTCGTCGAATGTTTGGCCTGCTGTGAGGTTGGGTTTTAAACCCTCTTTGATGACACGGTTAAATCGCTCAAAACCTCCATTGCTTTGAGGATTGTACCAAGCAGTAAGGTGATAGAAACATACAAACATAGAAAATAGGTGCAGGAGCAGGCCCTTCGAGCCTGAACCATCATTCAATAAGATCATGGCTGATCATTCACCTCAGTACCCCTTTCCTGCTTTCTCTCCATACCCCTTGATCCCTTTAGCCGTAAGGGCCATATCTAACTCCCTCTTGTATATATCCAATGAACTGGCATCAATAACTCTCTGCGGTTGGGAATTCCACAGCTTAACAACTCTCTGAGTGAAGAAGTTTCTCCTCATCTCAGTCCTAAATGGCTTACCCATTATCCTTAGATTTTATCCCCTGGTCCTGGACTTCCCCAACATCGGGAACATTCTTCCTGCAGCTAACCTGTCCAGTCCCGTCAGAATCTTATGTTTTTTGAGATCCCCTCTCATCCTTGTAAACTCCAGTGAATACAGGCCCAGTTGATCCAGTCTCTCCTCATATGTCAGTTCTGCCATCCCGGGAATCAGTCTGGTGAACCTTTGCTGCGCTCCCTCAAAAACAAGAACGTCCTTCCTCAGATTAGGAGACCAAAACTGAACACAATATTCCAGGTGAGGCCTCACAAAGGCCCTGTACAACTGCAGTAAGACCTCCCTGCTCTTATACTCAAATCCCCTAGCTATGAAGGCCAACATACCATTTGCCTTCTTCACTGCCTGCTGTACCTGCATGCCAACTTTCAATGACTGATGCACCATGACACGCAGGTCTCGTTGCACCTCCCCTTTTCCCAATCTGCCGCCATTCAGATAATATTCTGCCTCCGTGTTTTTGCCACCAAAGTGGATAACCTCACATTTATCTACATTATACTGCATCTGCCACGCGTTTGCCCACTCACCTAACCTTTCCATGTCGCCCTGCAGCCTTTTAGCGTCCTCCTCACAGCTCACACTGCCTCCCAGCTTAGTGTCATCTGCAAACCCCACTAGTCACTGCCTGCCATTCTGAAAAGTTCCCTTTATCCCGACTCTCTGCTTCCTGTCTGCCAACCAGTTCTCTATCCATGTCAGTACATTACCCCCAATACCATGTGCTTTAATTTTGCACACCAATCTCTTGTGTGAGACCTTGTCAAAAGTCTTTTGAAAGTCCAAATACACCACATCCACTGGATCTCCCTTGTCCACTCTACCAGTTACATCCGCAAAAAATTCTAGAAGATTTGTCAAGCAGGATTTCCCTTTCATAAATCCATGCTGACTTAGACCGATCCCTCACAGCTTTGCAAATGTGCCGCAATTTCATCTTTAATAATTGATTCCAACACATTCCCCACTACTGATGTCAGGCTAACTGGTCTATAATTACCCGCTTTCTCTCTCCCTCCTTTCTTAAAAAGTAGTGTTACATTAGCTACCCTCCAGTCCATAGGAACCGATCCAGAGTCGATAGACTGTTGGAAAATGATCACCAGTGCATCCACTATTTCTAGGGCTACTTCGTTAAGTACTCTGGGATGTAGACTATCAGGACCCGGGGATTTATCGGCCTTCAATCCCATCAATTTCCCGAACACAATTTCCCGCCTAGTAAGGATTTCCTTCAGTTCCTCCTTCCCACTAGACCCTCAGTCTCCTTGTATTTCCGGAAGGTTATTTTTGTCTTCCTTCGTGAAGACAGAACCAAAGTATTTGTTTAACTGGTCCGCTATTTCTTTGTTCCCCATTATAAATTCACCTGAATCTGACTACAAGTGACCTATGTTTGTTTTCACTAATCTTTTTCTCTTCACATATCTATAGAAGCTTTTGCAGTCAGTTTTTACGTTTCCAGCAAGGTTCCTCTCATACTTTATTTTCCCCCTCCGAATTAAACCTTTGCCCTCCTCTGCTGTATTACAAAATTCTCCCAGTCCTCAGGTTTGCTTCTTTCTCTGACCAATTTATATGCCTCTTACTTGGCTTTAACACTATCCTTAAATTCCCTTGTTAGCCACGGTTGAGCCGCCTTCCCTGTTTTATTTTTACTCCAGACAGGGATGTACAATTGTTGAAGTTCATCCATGTGATCTTTAAATGTTTGCATTGCCTATTCACCGTCAACCCTTTAAGTATCACTCGCCAGTCTATTTAAGCCAATTCACGCCTCATACTATTGAAGTTACCTTTCCTTAAGTTCATGACCCTAGTCTCTGAATTAACTGTTTCACTCTCCATCTTAATAAAGAATTCCACCATATTATGGTCACTCTTCCCTAAGGGGCCTCGTACAACAAGATTGTTAATTTGTCCTTTCTCATTACACATCACCCAGTCTAGGATGGCTAGCTCTCTCGTTGGTTCCTCAACATATTGGTCTAGGAAACCACCGTAATACACTCCAGGAAATTATCCTCCACTGCATTGTTACCAGTTTGGTTAGCCCAATCAATATGTAGATTTAAGTCGCCCATGATAACTGCTGTACCTTTATTGCACGCATCCCTAATTTCTTCTTTGATGCTGTCCCCAACCTCACTACTACTGTTTTGTGGTCTGTCCGCAACTCCTACTAGCGTTTTCTGCCCTTTGGTATTCCGTAGCTCCACCAATACCAATTGCACATCATCGAAGCTAATGTCCGTCCTTACTATTGCATTCATTTCCTCTTTAATCAGCAACGCCACCCCACCTCCTTTTCCTTTCTGTCTGTCCTTCCTAAATGTTGAATACCCCTCTATGTTGAATTCCCAGCCTTGGTCACCCTAGAGCCATATCTCCATGATGCCAATCACATCATATCCGTTAACTGCTATCTGTGTTAATTCGTCCACCTTATTCTGAATATTCCTCGCATTGAGGCACAGAGCCTTCAGGCTTGTCTTATTAACACCCTTTTCCCTTTTAGAATTTTGCTGTAATGTGACCCCTTTTGCTTTTTGCCTTGGGTTTCTCTGCCACTTTTACTTTTACTTCTTTCTATCTTTTGCTTCTGCCCCTATTTTACTTCCCTCTGTTGCCCTGCGTAGGTTCCCATCCTCCTGCCATATTAGTTTAACTCCTCCTAAACAGCACTTGCAAACGCTCCCCCTCGGACATTGGTTCCGGTCCTGCCCAGGTGCAGACCAGCTGGTTTGTACTGGTCCCACCTTCCCGAGAACTATTCCAATGTCCCAGGAATTTGAATACCTCCCTTCTGCACCACGCCTCAAGCCACGTATTCATCTGAGCTATCCTGTTATTCCTACTCTGACTAGCACGTGGCATTAGTAGCAATCCTGAGATTACTACTTTTGAGGTCCTACTTTTTAATTTCGCTCCTAGCTCCCTAAATTCATCTTGTAGGATCTCATCCCGTTTTTTTACCATATCGTTGGTACTTATATGCACCACCACAACTGGCTGTTTACCCTCCCTCTTCAAAATGTCCTGCACCTGCTCCGAGACATCCTTGACCCTTGCACCAGGGAGGCAACATACCATCCTGGAGTCTCGGTTGCAGCCGCAGAAACGTCTATCTATTTCCCTTACCATTGCACCAGGGAGGCAACATACCATCCTGGAGTCTCGGTTGCAGCCGCAGAAACGTCTATCAATTTCCCTTACCATTGAATCCCCTATCACTGTAGATCTCCCACTCTTTTTCCTGCCCTCCTGTGCAGCAGAGCCACCCATGGTGCCATGAACTTGGCTGCTGCTGCTCTCTGATGAGTCAGCCCGCTCAACAGTACCCAAAAGGTTGTATCTGTTTTGTAGGGGGATGACCGCAGGGGACCCCTGCACTATATTCCTTCCACGGCTTTTCCTGTTGGTCACCCATACCATATCTAGCTGTGTACCCTTTACCTGCGGTGTGGTCAACTTACTAATTGTGCTATTCACGTCATTCTCAGCATCGTGGATCCACCCACAGCTCTAGTGCCACAATGCAGTCTATCAGGTGCTATAGGCGGATGCACTTCCTGCACATGTCATTAGGGACACTGGAAGTGTCCCTGACTTCCCACATATTACAGGAGGAGCATAACATGTGTCCGAGCTCTCCTGCTATGACTTAACCCTTCGATTAACTTAATTTGGCAACAACAATGCAAAAAGGTTACTTACTGATAAGGAAAAGAAAAAGAAAAACTACTTACCAATCACTTACCCCCTTGGCTGTGACATCACCTTTCGATTTCTTTCTGCTTTTTTGCGTTCTCACCCTGCTGCAGCTGCACCAGCTGGCCTCGATGATGCTGGGCCTTTTTATAGGCCTCCCCACACTGCCTCTCCGACGACGCTGCTCCCCGCTGGCCTCCTCGATGATGCTGGGCCTTTTTATAGGCCTCCCCACGCTGCCTCTCCGATGACGCTGCTCCCCGCTGGCCTCCTCGATGATGCTGGGCCTTTTTATAGGGCTCCGCAAGCTGCCTCTTCGTTGAATCTGGGCCTTTTTATAGGCCTCCCCACGCTGCCTCTCTGACGACACTGCTCCCCGCTCGATAGCATGACGGGTGAGGAAATCCGCGAACTGGTCAGACACAAAATGTGGTCTATTGTCAGTGATTATGACCTCTGAGGGGCCCCACTTCGTGAACATATGCTGCAGAATAGTGATGATCGTTGATGAGGTCACTGAACTTGTAGCGATTTCTGGCCATTTCGACAGCCACAGCCAATGCAGTCCTTGTCCTGCAAATTCTGTTACAAAGATGCCTGCCAGAACTGCACCACGCATCTCAGATGGTATTTTTATAAAAGTTAGTGGAGTGCCTAAAATGCGGTGCTATAGAACGGAATGTCTCCCCTATTGTAGGCTGCTTCAGAGAGCTCAGCAATATTGGTCAATCTAAAGTCTGCACATGAATGGATTTCCTGGTGAACAACATTCTGAAAAGCCCGAATATTAGTTTCTTAATGGTAGGTGTCAATGAAGTCCAGAGTGTTATTGAATGTTGCCCCGCATGTTCCTTCCCTATGCTCGAGTTTGCACGATGCACAACGTTATCAATCTGTTAACTTCTCTCAGTAGAATAATTCAGGGCATAACAGACAGCAAACTGCTCACCGATGTTCAGTTGTGGTTCCGTCAGGACCATTCGGTTCCATACCTCATTACAGCTTTCGTATAAACATGGACAATACAGCTGAATTCCAGAGGTGTGGTGCCCACTCCCCATAACCCTTTCCTCCCTTATTGCTCAAAAATCTGTCTATCTCCACCTTAAATATATTCACTGACCCAGCCTCCACAGCTCTCTGGGGCATAGAATGACATAGATTTACAACACTGAGAGAAGAAATTTCTCCTTATCTCAGTTTTAAATGGGCGGCCCCTTATTCGGAGACTATGTCCCCTAGTTTTAGTTTCCCCTATGAGTGGAAATATCCTCTCTGCATCCACCTTGTCAAGCCCTCTCATTATCTTAAGTTTCAATAAGATCACATCTCATTCTTCTGAACTCCAATGTGTATAGGCCCAACCTACTCAACCTATCCTCATAAGTCAACCCCTTCATCTCCGGAATCAACTCAGTGAACCTTCTCTGAACAGCCTCCAATGCAAGTATATCCTTCCTTAAATACAGGGACCAAAACTGTACGCAGTACTCCAGGTGAGGCCTCACCAATAACCTCTACAGTTGTAGCAGGACTTCTCTGCTTTTGTACTTTATCCCCCTTGCAATAAAGGCCAATATTCGATTTGGCTTCCTGATTACTTGCTGTACCTGCACACTAACTTTTTGCGTTTCATGCACAAGGATCCCTTGTCTCTCTGGATTGCAGCACCTTGCAATTTTTCTCCATTTAAATTTTAATTTGCTTTTCTATTTTTTCTGCCAAAGTGGATAACCTCACATTTTCCCACATTATACTCCATCTGCCAAATTTTTGCCTACGCACTTAGCCTATCTATATCCCTTTGCAGATTGTATCCTCACAATTTGCTTTCCCACCCATCTTTGTATCATCAGCAAACTTGGCTACATTACTTGCTGATAGAGAATTCAAGCTCTGCAGCCTGGCTGCAGCTTTGAAAATTCACAGACCCCAAGTCAAAGCTGCTAGTGCAACTCAGCATGTTGCATTAAGTCATCAATCAACGTGACATTTTAGGACCTTGAGTAGCGAGCCAATTAAAAGGTTAACAGACTCAATTGAGCCAATAACGTCAAAGAAGGTGAGTTCTTTTCTGTCAATTGAACCAGGTATAAGTACAGCCATTTTGGCCATGTGGTCTCAGAAGGATAAAGGCCTGGCTTAAAGCCAAGAGCTTGTTGCTGCTGCCGGAATAAAGTTACATTAAAACTACAATCGGAGTTCGTATTTCATTGGAAATTAAGAGATCTAATACTTGCTTTCACCCTTGATCGATTTGTGGTCATTTGTTGTCAGAAATTCAGAACAAAATATAGCACCAAAAAAACTGCAGCTATGGTGTTAGCAGTGGTGTGTTCCTGGAGGCTTTTAAGCAGTGTTCCAATTTACTTTGTCAATTATTTCCCGAGGTTCATATATAATGTACCACGGTACTGCTATATAAAATCAAGCTTCTATATCTCACCCGTATGGGTAGCATTTTTGTGGTTGGAAACCATTGTAACCCTATTTGCGTCTTTTGTGTTGGTCGTGCTGCTCAATGCCCTGACCATCAGACACATTGTACTGGCCAATAGAGTGAGGAGGGGACTTGGAGCAAACAACAAGGTTCAGAATCACACTGATCCTGAGATGGAGAATGGAAGGAAATCGATGATTTTACTAATCACCATATCTGGTAGTTTCATAGTTTTATGGTTGGTAACATTCATATCATATATGTGTACAATTCACAGGTACTCAATTTTTAGAAGCGAACTCTAATGACACCTTCAGCATCATTGAACAAGTCGGGTATGTACTTAGCACTTTGAGTTGCTGCACAAACATCTTTCTTTATGCAGTGAGCCAGAGGAAATTCAGAGATGAGCTGAAGAATGTGGTTAAGCGTCTCCTGGCTCCAATAACGAGTTTATTTAATCAATGGCTTCACTGAATGAAAATACAACGGGAATCATTTTAACATTGGGAATTAATACCAGAGGTGTGATATGGAATTGAACATCCATCATGTGTCCGGCCTGATGTTATCTTCCATTAAATTAAATGGAACGGGAAATGGGTAAGTGGATATAATGGGCGGCTAAGTGGATAGATTACACCACTGCCCGAAGTTAAAATTACCCCCAATTACATCTGTCCGACTGTAAACAAATCACTTCAATAGAAATGACATGTCCACACAGGAATCTCCCGTCGATTTGCTCACACTCACTGGAATTATATCGAGCGGAGTTTCCGGTGTCTGCGCTCGCCAGCCTGATTTTCTGGTCAATTAAAATGAACAAATGAGGTAGAGGGTTGCTGAAAGTACTCAAACTGCAAACCCTGGCCATGCTATTTTAGAATTACAGAGTGAATATGCTCGGTAAGTTGTAATTGAGTAGTGTCAGGTCTACTGGTTGAAGGTGATTGAATAAATGTTTTAATTACATAATATCTTCATCCTTTGCTGCTGCTTAGGCAAATAATTTACTGATTCTGTCCCTTTCCAGTTGGAAACGGAAACTGTTGTCTTAATTCTTACTAAAATTAATTGAGTTCCGATCTTAATTCACCCGTACAAAAGCAAAATACTGCCGATGCTGGAATCTGAAATAAAAACAGAAAATGCTGGAAATCTCAGCAGGTCAGGCAGCATCTGTGGAGAGAGAAACGTTTCAGGGCTGTGACCCTTGGTCAGAACTCTGATGACGAAGGGTCATCGACCTGAAACGTTAGCTCTGTTTCTCTCCACAGATGCTGCCTGACCCGGTGAGATTTCCAGCATTTGCTGTTTTAATTCACCTGTACCTGTATATGGCCTGTAGCACAGAATAAAGTGCTTGAGAGGAGACAAAGGGTGAAGGGTTGTGTCTGCCACTTAGCGATAATGTGGGAGTGGCGGGCGATGAGTGGGGGTGGGAGTTGTGACCTTGTGCTGTATTGGGAGAGAGGAATCGATACGATTACCATTGGTGCTAGTCTTGAACATCCCGGAGCTGGTGTGGGAGTCCTGTGGCTCACCTGCAGACCTGTGAGCTTAGATTGTGCCCAGTGGAGGGAGAGTTCTGAAATTTTGTAATGCTGGGACATGATTTTTGATTTATAAACTTGGGAGTAAGGATCCAGGATTAACTGGCAGCAGTACAGCTGTAGGTGTGCTGAAGTGTTCCAATTGGCTAGTAGAGCTAAAGTTACTGTGAACCTGCAAATTGTATCGGATTTCAGAAGAGCAAACTTCTCCAAAATGGCAGATGACTTGCAACAGACAAATTGGCTAACCCTCCTCGGTGGTGATGTGACCAATGTTGAATATAAATGGAAAGTTTTTAAGAATAAGATTAAAAATGTGGAAAACAAACACGTATCCAAAATCAAAAGATGGAAATGTGGTGAAAAAAAGTCAAGGTGGCTGATGGGGTAAAAAGACAAAATAGATGTAAACAGAAATGTTTCTATAAATTAAAGAAATTTAACACTCATAAATAGAGCTGAATACAAAGAACAACGGAACAGAACAAAACAAAGGCTGCTATTAGATCAGCAAAAAAGCAGATGGAAAAATGATTATAGTTAACTGGCAGTATTGGGAAGAGCTTTTTTTAGTGATGTAAAGAGTCAGAGAACTATCAGAAACTGTATTGGGCCACTGAAGGGTGTTCAGGACAGGTGACAAAGGACTCACTAGGTATGGTGGAAATATTAAATGAGTACTTTGCATCAGTCCTCACCCTTGAAGATGATGCTCGAATATTAGAATTTAATAATATTATCTGTAACATTAATATAGATAAGCATATTGTTTTAGAAAGAATCAAGAAAGAAAGAAAAATAGATAGAGCAGCAGAGCTGGATGATATCCACTCGAGGGTCCTGCGGGAGATGGGACATGTGCTGTGCGAGCCCCTGGCCTGTATGTTTAATAGCTCACTGCACTCTGGAATGGTTCCTACAGATTGAAAGGAAGCTAATGTAGTCCCCATTTTTTAAAAAGGTGACAAGGCAGACCCGGGTAACTATAGGCCCATTGGTTTAACATCAGTAATAGGTAAGATGCTTGAAAGAATCATAAGGGATGCAATATGTGAATACTTGGATAGGGAGGGACATATTAGGGACACCTAACATGGCTTCATAAAAAAAGGGGTCATGTCTCACAAATCTAAGTGTATTTTTTGAAAAAGTTACAAAGTTGGTGGATGAGTGAAGCCCAGTGGACATTGTCTACTTCGATTTCCAAAAAGCCGTTGAAAGGTACCTCACAAGAGGCATCTCTATAGGATCGGAACCTCTGGTAATAGTGGAAACATATTGAGCTGGGTTCAGAACTGGCTGGCAGGACACAGGTAAAGAGTAGTTATAGATGGATTTGGATTTGTTTGGAGACCGATCATCAGTGGTCTCCCACAGGGATCAGTGTTGGGACCGTTGCTTTTTACTATTTTTATTAATGATATGGATTCAGGGGTTGGCGGCATAATCTATTTGCAGATGATACCAAGATCTGTGCGAGTGTTAGAACGGTAGAAGAGGCTCGTCTGATTCAGGCACATCTTACTGTGTTAGGAGACTGGGCTCAAGACTAGGATACGATGTACAACTTAGATAAGTGTAGTGTTACGCATGTGGGCTGGGCAAATGCTTAACATCCATACACTCTCCAGGGAAGGGCATTAAAGATGGTGGAGGTAGAAAGAGATTTGGGCATTCTAGTGCATACATCCTTACAGGTGCATGTGCAATGCTGTGCAGTGATAGCTCGAGCAAATGGGGTGTTGGGGTATATCCATAGGACAATTGAGTATAAGACGAGGCGTACTGTCTTGTTTTTGGAGAAGACCTTAGTCAGGCCACACTTGAAATACTGCGTACAGTTTTGGTCTCCTCACATAGTGGGTGATATTGTGCTCTGGAAAGGGGGCAGAAGAGGGCCACGAGACTAATTCCAAGTCTAAAGCATCTTAGTTATCAAGTTAGGGTAAAAGAGTTGGGACTCTTTACCTCAGAACAGCATAGACTTAGAGGGGATATGATTGAAGTTTATAAGATAATGAAGTGAATAGACAGTGTTCCAGCTGACAGTTTATTTCAATTAAATAGGTTAGGCAGGACCAGGGGGCACACATTTAAGTTGTATAAGGTTAGATCTAGGTTAAATGGTGGTTCTTTTCACAGAGAATAGTAGACCTCTGGAACAAGCTGCCCCTTCATGTGGTGGATGCAGACTCACTGAATTCCTTCAAGCAAAAGCTGGATTTGTTTCTGACTGGTGGAGATCACCTCTTGCAGAAGGTAGGTACTGCAGGGAATTTAATGGCCAGAGTGATCTCCTGGACTAGTTTCGAACGCTTAGATGGGTTGGAGTGGAATTTCTACCCACTTTGTAAACTGATCTATTATAACTAGGCAGTATGTCTTCCCTTTGTTGCTGGGTAACAGTCCAGTAAAATCTATCTGCAAGTTTTCCCAGGCTTCTTTCGGTCGGGGCTGATGTCCCATTCTGACCTTTACTTTCCCCCTGGGTTGTATTTTGCGCATATCATGCACCTTCTACAGTGGTCCTCTATATCTACCCATTTCCTTCCACCACCAGCATCTGGACATTGAGCTTATCACGTTGGTTCTACCTGAATGGACATAAACGTGGTATACATTTAATAGGCTCCCCTGGATGCATTCCGGGGCCACCACATTCCCATATCTCTACCATATCCCGTCGATCCCTTGTTAGGCCCCTCTTTGCTTCCATCCCTCCTTTTCCTGTGGAGTGGCTTCTCCCTGTACCTTCAGCATGTTTACTTCCTCAGGCCCGATTGTACATACTCCGACTTGGGCTTCCCCGGCCAGTGCACCTGTCTCTGCCACTCGCTTGGTTGCTTCATCTGCTCATGCAGTCCCCTGTTGACGTTGATCGCACACACTTGGGGTAGGAGGGAGGCTTCCACTAAGTGTTTAACGATTGGCCCTCCTCCTGAGATCATATACCCCCTTCTGCTCCAGGCTATCATATAATCATGCACTTCTCCAAAAGCATATCGACTGTCTGTATATATGTTTACTCCATTTCCCCAAGTCAGCCTCAGAGTTTCAGTGAGAGCCACTAATTCAGCCACTTGAGCTGATTGACCCCCTTCAAACCGTCCTTCCCTTTTGACCTGTCCGCTGCTATCTACCACGGCCCATCCGTGTTGTCCCACATAGCGCCGAGACCCATCTACATATACATCCATGTCTGCCTCCTCAAGCCTGACTACTTCCCTCGTCTTCTCCTGCCAGGCTACACTGGTGCTTCTTTCCCTGCGTAATGATCCACCCTGCAGGGTTGTTACAGTTGTCTTTTATTGTTACTGTCCCGTTGCGGGGCTTAAGAGCATGTTTCCCACCTTGCCCTTCATGCGTCGGATATTGTTTTTAGCCTTCCTGTGTTCAGAAATTCTACTAAGGTATGCTGGCTATGTGTCCCGACATTACTATGCCACTGGCCTATGCCTGTCCCCATGTAATGATTTTTGCTGTGGTGGATATAGATGTGGAAGGGCCTATTCTGGTCGGGTAATCCCAGAACTGGAGCACTTGTGAGAGCTTGTTTTAACCTTACAACCACAATTTCCTGATCTTTCTGCAGTAGTTGAATAGCCCAGTACCTTCCTGATCCCTTTCATGTTTCCTGGCCTGGGCATTGATCGAATTGCTTCCTTTCTGTCCTCAGGCATCAGTCATGTATCCTAGATGTTACTTCGCTCCTTCCCGCCTGCACCTTCTTCGGCTTTATTTTTAACCCTGCACTCTGTATTGTTCCTAGCATTGTAGTTGAAGCTATTACGTGCTGTTGTTCTGCGCTAGAGGCAATAAGGATATCATTCACATACTGCAAAACCCTTCTTTGCCTGTTGTGGGCCTTGCCTTCCTGCGCCTCCTCCCTTATTACAGCTAAAACATCAGGCGAGCTGTGCAGGGGTGTGTCTCCTCCCCCTTCGTCTTTGCTGCTTTTATTGCTATCTTCTGCCTTTGTTTTGACTAACTCTTCCACATGTTTTGCCCATTCCAAAGTTTCAACGCAATCATCTGCTATCTTAAATCCTAACTTAATTATCTTTTGATGTGCCTCTCCTAGTCCGTCTTTAAATATTTTCAAGAATGCTGCATCATTTTTGTTGGGGTCATCAGCCCCAGAGTGGTTTTTGTATTCAATCCACCTTCATTCCTCATACTCCCCTACCCTTTCGCCTGTCTTTTGAGTCACAGTATCCTACTCCAATCTTTTGTCAGAATTCTGTATTTCTACTATTTTGCTTTAGGGTTTGGTAACTTATTCAATAGAATGTGTCTCTCCTGTTGGCTGAGGGGTACCTCCTGTATGGCAATGTGGGCTGCTCTACGTCCATTGATGGGAATGGTGGTAGTGTGTATCGGTGCCACTGATAAATAGCCATTATCATGTGCTGGGGGCCACTCTACTCCGCACTCATTATCCCAGTCTGGCTTACTGTTAGGTTGGGTTTGTGGACTACACTTACCCACCGTGGGGTACATTGGCTCTATTACCATAGGTGATGGTGCTATGGCTGTGCACTGCACTATCCGTCTGGTCCTATCTTTATCTCTTCCAGCTTATTTATCTTAGCTTCTATTTGCTTTGTTTGAGTATCTATCTGTCCTCTGTAGCAGGCGAGTATTATTACATAGGCTTTCTGCGTTTTATTTTTATTCTGGACTATCCCACCATTCCCTCTGTCTGTCAGGTGAGGCTTCTTTCTTTTACTAACAAATCCAAATTAATAATGTCCAGTATAAAACATGTGTCAAGGGAAAGGGTTAACTTCTTTACAGGTTTGTAAGAAGGCCTGACATCATTACGTGACTTCGCGTAATCATCCCAAAAATTTTCCCCAAGTCTTTGTGCTTTCAAAACTTGCTTAGAAATTAGGAATCCGTTAAAACAGCAGAAATCATTACTAAAGTTGTCATAAAAAAACCTTCTCATCGGGAAAGACAGCATTTTAGATTAAACTCCAATTTCTCTAAACTTCCAATTCAAATACTTGCCAAAGATTTTTTCATTGATTTAAAACAAGACCACACATTTTTAATAGCTATTTTGTTTACTGAAATTCAATTTTCACACAAGCTATATACATTCCAGCATTTTGTTTTTACGGTCCCGTTCACTCGGCAAATCTTGTATTTTATTTCTCTTGGCACAAAATCTAAACTTCCGTGCCAGTTCCATCTTTTTTAAGAATTCCCAGTTTTTTCCTTCCTTTGCTGAGTTCGCATAACTTAGATTTTTTCCCCCTTTTGAATCCGAACTTAACGATTTTTTGAAGACCTTTCTCTTGTCCATAATTAAACATCTTTGTTTCTCTTTCTCATCACAAAACTTCTGTGTCGGGTTTAACTCGTAAGTTTTTATATTTAAACCAATATCTTTTCCACAGCCAATTTAAATCTCCTTTCTTCAAATTAGGTTTTGTATTTTGATGATCTTCCTCCAGTCCATTTTCCTTAATATCTTTGTTTCTCTTTCTGCCAGCTGCAGTTTTCAAGAAGGTTGCATTTTTATCTTTTGATAAAAACACGCTGTCCTTTGTAAATTCAATGTGTTTTTCAAGCATTTTTCTTTTCATTTATTAATTTTCCAATTTTTCTCAGCTAGCATTTTATCACACTGGCCAGTTTTCCTAGGATCCTGGGATCCCATCCCACTTTTTAGGTTGTATTTCTTCTTTGTTTGTGCTGCACACGATCAATACCGGCTTCTCCGTGTTATTACCGTGTCACGCTTCGGGACATACACCTTATTTTTCCTCAAACGATCGCTGGGGTCCTCTCCCCCTTAGGTTGTATTCCTTCTTTTTCAGGCAATACACCTATTCCCAACCTTGGTTTTCGTCCTTCCGTAGTTCGCTATAACTTGTTCTACAGATTACCCCTTCTAATTCTTTATACAGATTACCTCCTTCCCCATCAATGCAGGTGGTACAAAATCATACTCACTGCCATTCAGCTCTCACATCATCCAGATAAGAAGGTCTGTATCCTGCTGACTACACCAAATGTAGGGGTACAAAGGAGGCTTCACTCCTAAGGTGGACTAACTGAAATAGTTTATCGACACCCGCCCGTCAATTGGGGTAAAAGGAGGCTTCTCTCCCTCAAAGTTGACTAACTGATGTAGTTAATCGACACCTCGCCCTTCTGTTGGGGTTAACAGGAAGGCTTCTCTTCCCCGGGGTGGATTAACTGATATAGATAATCGACACCTTGCCCAGCTCCCAATGTATAATGACCACAGAAGTAAACAAACGAAACCTCAGGTTTACCGGTTTTATTACGAGCAATGCACGGGAAGGTTCAGCCTAAAACCTCTGAAATACAAGAGGTTTCAACTACAATTCATACAGGTGTTGGAGATAGGTCTAATTCTATCAGAGAAGTTACACTGATTTGTCGACACTTATCAAACTGTCTCTGAGTGGTATATGCAATTGGCCATCTTCTGTGGTGTTGTTCCATGACTTGCACTTTGCCACAGTATAATAGATGCCTAAACTGGTTTCCTTATCTCTTCCTCAGAGACTTCTGATCAACAACTGCTGATTTTGCTGTTTACGTATTACAGAGGTTACGGATTCAGTTTAATGCGTTATACATTTGTGATATACCTACATAAGCAAGTGTTACATGCATAGGCAATTATACAGACCCTCCTAATACTGATAAGTTCACTACCTTCAGCATAATTCTGACAACCTATTTGCAACTCTTACAATTTATCCCTTGCAGAAAAGGAGGGTGGCCTGGAGCAATTTGGGGCCCTTGACAACTGATACCAGTGATATTGGGACTGAATTCACGGCCCCTATGGGTGCGTATAAGCTGCGCACATGCCCGTAGGGTTCCCACAAGTTTCGGGTTTAGGCATCCATTGCTCAAGCACCTAAACCTGGAACTTGTGACCTGTCGAGAATCCACTCGACAGATCATATAAAACTAACAGAAATGGGCATTTGCTGCAGGAGAGTTGGGCTATTTGCCCAACTTCTGTCCATCGGATGCCTGTGAAATTCTTACGCCTGTGTCAGACTTTTAAAGGACAGAAAAATACATTGTTTTCAATAATTTAAACATTTAAAAACCTGTGAGATAAGGCAAGTTTATTTTTAGATCCTTTAAAATATGTACATTTATTTTTCAAACAATTACATTTTTGTTTTAAATAGCTTATTAAATTACAGTTTGATTAATTGTAACTATGTGATTTACTTTTAATTTATTTTAAGTGTTTGTGTATTTTTGGGGGTATTCCCATTCATACTTGTGGTCATTCCGTACATACTGAACTCACCACAAGTATGAATGGGAATACCCCAACTTTGATTGGTTGGGCAAGCCCACGTGATCCCAGGGACGCTTACAAAACGCCTATGCGTAGAGGCCCATGACTGCAACTCGCTGAATCTCCAGGACCAGTAGGTAAGTTTGTACATTTTGTTCAGATCTGAGGCTGATGCCCGCAGGAAACCTCTGACCCCAATTTCCACACCATTGTAAATGAAAATAATGAAATAGTCGACATGTTGATTAATTACTTTGCATCATTTACAGTTGCTGGACAACCCAAGAAAATTAAAATTGAATCATGGACAGGACTCACCAAAAGTAATGTAAACAAAGTTAGAGTCATGAAGAAAATAATGGAACTAAAGAGTGACAAATCCCAAGGACCAGATCATTTCCATCTCAGGATTCTAAAGGAGGTAGGTGAGAACATTTCAGATACCCTAACTATAATCTTCTAACGTTCTCTTGATTTGGAAAATTGTGCATGTCAGTCCGCTATTTAAGAAAGTTGAGAGAGGGAAACCAAAGAATTAACCTAACATCCAGTGTTGGAAAATTACTAGAGTCTATAACTAATGATTGAGTTTAACAGCTTGAAAATCCTTCTGACAAGTGGTTCAATAACCAAAGGTCATAGATACTGATCAGAGAGAGCCAGCATGGCTTTGTAAAGGTTAAGTCATGCCTAACCAACTTGACTGATATTTTTGCAGATGTGGTACTGAACAGAGAAATGTCTATGGATGTTATTTATACGCAATAACGATTTGTACTCAGTCTCCCTTCTGCGCATGCGTCTCAAGCGAGAGTTAGGACAAATATCACCGACTCCACCCCACCGCCCCCACTAACCCTTTTCTGCAGATGCGTCCAATTCATCCAGCAGCAGCCCCAAGGCCCAAACAGCCGAACATATCGCTGAGCCTCCCATAGCGCCGAGCCCTGAGCGGGCCCAAGCCTCCCGCAGCACCGGGGGAGAGCGAGAGGAAGACAGCGAGAGCAGGTGGTGGGGAGAGAGAGCTTTGGGGTGGGAGGAGAGAGAGAGGTTGGCGGGAGGCAGAGAGACAGAGCCTCGGGGGCGGGGGTGGGGGGGAGCAGAGAGAGAGAGCCTGGGGCAGGGAGAGGGGGGAGAGAGAGAGCTTGGAGCGGGGGGGGGGGCGGAGAGAGAGAGAGAGAGAGAGAGAGAGAGCGAGCTGGGGGGAGAGAGACAGAGACAGAGCTGGGGGAGGGGGAGAAAGAGAGACAGAGCCTGGGGGAGGGGGATCGGAAGGGAGAGTGGGAACTCAGAAAAGACGGATCATGTTCTTCCAGCGCCCTGGTGCGAGAAAGCTCGGTGCATGTGTTACAAGGGATATCGTTGCAGTGGATGAAATCCAGAAATCACGACACTGTCACTATTCACTTCATACCCAATAAACATGTTAAAACTCCTCACACAATGCCCCATCTATGGGGAGTGGGGGTAAGGTCTTGCACTTGGGTAAGAGTCTGCAGCTGGCTGAGGGATTGTTGGGGCAAGGGTCTTCAGCTGGCGGAGGGATTGGTGGGGTAAGGGTCTTCAGTTGGCGGAGGGATTGCTGGGGTAAGGGTCTTCAGTTGGCGGACGGATGCACTTATGCTGGGGTGAGGGACTTTGGCTGGAATTTGGTAGCTTTTGGGGAGATCTATTCTCTGGCCTCTGAAGTCAAAATGGATCGAATTACAAATTGGAACTTCACTCAGAACTTGGGCTGGGCGGTTCAAGTTACACATTCCAGAGGGACTTCAGGGTGTGGCTTATCCTCCAAGAGGACCAATCAGCAATAGGTCTGGAGAGCCAATCCGAGAAATGGCTGAATTTCAGTTAGTACAAATAGGCGCATCCTGGTTTGTATGGAATTCCAGAGACATTTGATGAAGTCCCTGATAAGAGACAGTAAGTTAAACTTGGAGCCCATGGAATTAAAGGCAAGTTATTGACCTGGTTAGGAAATATGCTGAGCAGTGGAAGAAAGAGAGTAGGGATAATGGGCAGATAATCTAATTGGCAGGATGTGACTCGTGTTGTCCCGCAAGGATCTGTGTTTGAGCCTTTTCTATTCATCATATTTATTAACGACTTAGATAATGGGATAGGAAGCCACATATCCAATTTCATTGATAATAGAAAGATAGGCGACATTATAAGCAGTCTAGATGGAAGCATAAAATTAGAAAGAGATAGTAATACATTAGTGAATGTGCAAAACTGTGGCAAATGGATTTCAACATCGGCAAATGTGAGTTCATTCATTTTGGAATTAAAAAGGATAGAATGGAGCACTTTCTAAATAGTGAAAAGCTAGCAACAGTGGAGGTCCAAATAGACATAGAAACATAGAAACATAGAAAATAGGTGCAGGAGTAGGCCATTCGGCCCTTCGAGCCAGCACCGCCATTCAATGAGTTCATGGCTGAACATGCAACTTCAGTACCCCATTCCTGCTTTCTCGCTATACCCCTTGATCCCCCTAGTAGTAAGGACTACATCTAACTCCTTTTTGAATATACTTAGTGAGTTGGCCTCAACAGCTTTCTGTGGTAGAGAATTCCACAGGTTCACCACACTCTGGATGAAGAAGTTTCTCCTCATCTCGGTCCTAAATGGCTTACCCCTTATCCTTAGACTGTGACCCCTGGTTCTGGACTTCCCCAACATTGGGAACATTCTTCCTGTCTAAACCCGTCAGAATTTTAAACGTTTCTATGAGGTCCCCTCTCATTCTTCTGAACTCCAGTGAATACAAGCCCAGTTGATTCAGTCTTTCTTGATAGGTCAGTCCCGCCATCCCGGGAATCAGTCTGGTGAACCTTCGCTGCACTCCCTCAATAGCAATAATGTCGTTCCTCAGGTTAGGAGACCAAAACTGTACACAATACTCCAGGTGTGGCCTCACCAAGGCCCTGTACAACTGTAGCATCACCTCCCTGCCCCTGTACTCAAATCCCCTCGCTATGAAGGCCAACATGCCATTTGCTTTCTTAACCGCCTGCTGTACCTGCATGCCAACCTTCAATGACTGAGGTACCATGACACTCAGGTCTCATTGCACCTCCCCTTTTCCTAATCTGTCACCATTCAGATAATAGTCTGTCTCTCTGTTTTTACCACCAAAGTGGATAACCTCGTATCTGCCATGCATTTGCCCACTCACCTAACCTATCCAAGTCGCTCTGCAGCCTCATAGCATCCTCCTCGCAGCTCACACTGCCACTTAACTTAGTGTCATCCGCAAATTTGGAGATACTACATTTAATCCCCTCGTCTAAATCATTAATGTACAGTGTAAACAGCTGGGGCCCGAGCACAGAACCTTGCTGTACCCCACTAGTCACCGCCTGCCATTCTGAAAAGTACCCATTTACTCCTACCTTTGCTTCCTGTCTGACAACCAGTTCTCAATCCATGTCAGCACACTACCCCCAATCCCATGTGCTTTAACTTTGCACATTAATCTCTTGTGTGGGACCTTGTCGAAAGCCTTCTGAAAGTCCAAATATACCACATCAACTGGTTCTCCCTTGTCCACTCTACTGGAAACATCCTCAAAAAATTCCAGAAGATTTGTCAAGCATGATTTCCCTTTCACAAATCCATGCTGACTTGGACCTATCATGTCACCTCTTTCCAAATGCGCTGCTATGACATCCTTAATAATTGTTTCCATCATCTTACCCACTACCGATGTCAGGCTGACCGGTCTATAATTCCCTGTTTTCTCTCTCCCTCCTTTTTTAAAAAGTGGGGTTATATTGGCTACCCTCCACGTCATAGGAACTGATCCAGAGTCAATGGAATGTTGGAAAATGACTGTCAATGCATCCGCTATTTCCAAGGCCACCTCCTTAAGTACTCTGGGATGCAGTCCATCAACCCGGGGGATTTATCGGCCTTCAATCCCATTAATTTCCCCAACACAATTTCCCGACTAATAACGATTTCCCTCAGTTCCTCCTCCTTACTTGACCCTCTGACCCCTTTAATATCCGGAAGGTTGTTAATGTCCTCCTTAGTGAATACCGAACTAATGTACTTGTTTAATTGGTCCGCCATTTCTTTGTTCCCCGTTATGACTTCCCCTGATTCTGACTGCAGGGGACCTACGTTTGTTTTTACTAACCTTTTTCTCTTTACATATCTATAGAAACTTTTGCAATCCGTCTTAATGTTCCCTGCAAGCTTCTTCTCGTACTCCATTTTCCCTGCCCTAATCAAACCCTTTGTCCTCCTCTGCTGAGTTCTAAATTTCTCCCAGTCTCCGGGTTCACTGCTATTTCTGGCCAATTGGTATGCCACTTCCTTGGCTTTAATAATATCCCTGATTTCCCTTGATAGCCACGGTTAAGCCACCTTCCCTTTTTTATTTTTGCGACAGACAGGAATGTACAATTGTTGTAGTTCATCCATGCGTTCTCTAAATGAATGCCATTGCCCATCCACAGTCAACCGCTTAAGTATCATTCGCCAATCAATCCTAGCCAATTCACGCCTCACAACTTCAAAGTTATCCTTCTTTAAGTTCTGGACCTTGGTCTCTGAATTAACTGTTTCATTCTCCATCCTAATGTAGAATTCCACCATATTATGATCACTCTTCCCCAAGGGGCCTCGCACAATGGGATTGCTAATTAATCCTCTCTCATTACACAACACCCAGTCTAAGATGGCCTCCCCCCGAGTTGGTTCCTCGACATATTGGTCGAGAAAACCATTACTTATGCACACCAGGGAATTCTCCTCCACCGTATTGCTCCCAGTTTGGTTAGCCCAATCTATGTCTTACCCCTTATCCTTAGACTGTGGCCCCTGGTTCTGGACTTCCCCAACATTGGTAACATTCTTCCTGCATCTAACCTGTCTAAACCTGTCAGAATTTTAAACATTTCTATGAGATCCCCTCTCATTCTTCTGAACTCCAATGAATACAAGCCCAGTTGATCCAGTCTTTCTTGATGTGTCAGTCCCGCCATCCGGGAATCAGTCTGGTGAACCTTCGCTGCACTCCCTCAATAGCAAGAATGTCCTTCCTCAAGTTAGGAGACCAAAACTTTAAACAATACTCCAGGTGTAGCCTCACCAAGGCCCTGTACAACTGTAGTAACACCTCCCTGCCACTGTACTCAAATCCCCTCGCTATGAAGGCCAACATGCCATTTGCTTACTTAACCGCCTGCTGTACCTGCATGCCAACCTTCAATGACTGATGTACCATGACTCCCAGGTCTCGTTGCACTTCCCCTTTTCCTAATCTGTCAACATTCAGATATTAGTCTGTCTCTCTGTTTTTACCACCAAAATGGATAACCTCACATTTATCGACATTATACATCATCTGCCATGCATTTGCCCACTCACCTAACCTATCCAAGTCACTCTGCAGCCTCATAGCATCCTCCTCGCAGCTCACACTGCCACCCAACTTAGTGTCATCCGCAAATTTGGAGATACTACATTTAAACTCCTCGTCTAAATCATTAATGTACAATGTAAACAGCTGGGGCCCCAGCACAGAACCTTGCTGTACCCCACTAGTCACTGCCTGCCATTCTGAAAAGTACCCATTTAGTCCTACTCTTTGCTTCCTGTCTGCCAACCAGTTCTCAATCCACGTCAGCACACTACCCCCAATCCCATGTGCTTTAACTTTGCACATTAATCTCTTGTGTGGGACCTTGTCGAAAGCCTTCTGAAAGTCCAAATACACCACATCAACTGGTTCTCCCTTGTCCACTCTACTGGAAACATCCTGAAAAAATTCCAGAAGACTTGTCAAGCATGATTTCCCTTTCACAAATCCATGCTGACTTGGACCTATCATGTCACCTCTTTCTAAATGCGCTGCTATGACATCCTTAATAATTGATTCCATCATTTTACCCACTACCGATGTCAGGCTGACCGGTCTATAATTCCCTGTTTTCTCTCTCCCTCCTTTTTTAAAAAGTGGGGTTACATTGGCTACCCTCCACGTCATAGGAACTGATCCAGAGTCAATGGAATGTTGGAAAATGACTGTCAATGCATCCGCTATTTCCAAGGCCACCTCCTTAAGTACTCTGGGATGCAGTCCGTCAGGCCCTGGGGATGTATCAGCGTTCAATCCCATCAATTTCCCCAACACAATTTCCCGACTAATAATGATTTCCCTCAGTTCCTCCTTCTTACTCGACCCTCTGACCACTTTTATATCCGGAAGGTTGTTTGTGTCCTCCTTAGTGAATACCGAACCAAAGTACTTGTTCAATTGGTCTGCCATTTCTTTGTTCCCCATTATGACTTCCCCTGATTCTGACTGCAGGGGACCTACGTTTGTCGTTACTAACCTTTTTCTCTTTACGTATCTATAGAAGCTTTTGCAGTCCGTCTTAATGTTCCCTGCAAGCTTCCTCTCGTATTCTATTTTCCCTGCCCTAATCAAACTCTTTGTCCTCCTCAGCTGAGTTCTAAATTTCTCCCAGTCCCCGGGGTTCACTGCTATTTCTGGCCAATTTGTATGCCACTTCCTTGGCTTTTAATACTGTCCCTGATTTCCCTTGATAGCCACGGTTGAGCCACCTTCCCTTTTTTATTTTTACGCCAGACAGGGATGTACAATTGTTGTAGTTCATCCATGCGTTCTCTAAATGTCTGCCATTGCCCATCCACTGTCAACCCCTTAAGTATCATTCACCAATCTATCCTAGCCAATTCATGTCTCATGCCTTCAAAGTTACCCTTCTTTAAGTTCTGGACCATGGTCTCTGAATTAACTGTTTCATTCTCCATCCTAATGTAGAATTCCACCATATTATGATCACTCTTCCCCAAGGGGCCTCGCACAACGAGATTGCTAATTAATCCTCTCTCATTACACAACACGCAGTCTAAGATGGCCTCCCCCCTAGTTGGTCTAGAAAACCATCCCTTATGCACTCCAGGAAATCCTCCTCCACTGTATTGCTTCCAGTTTGGTTAGCCCAATCTATATCCATATTAAAGTCACCCATGATAACTGCTGCACCTTTATTGCATGCACCCCTAATTTCCTGTTTGATGCCTTCCCCAACATCACTACTACTGTTTGGAGGTCTGTACACAACTCCCACTAACGTTTTTTGCGCTTTGGTGTTCTGCAGCTCTACCCATATAGATTCCACATCATCCCAGCTAATGTTCTTCCTAACTATTGCATTAATCTCCTCTTTAACCAGCAATGCTACCCCACCTCCGTTTCCTTTTATTCTATCCTTCCTGAATGTTGAATACCCTTGGATGTTGAGTTCCCAGCCCTGATCATCCTGGAGCCACATCTCTGTAATCCCAATCACATCATATCTCTTAACATCTATTTGCACATTTAATTCATCCACTTTATTACGGATACTCCTTGCATTAAGACACAAAGCCTTCAGGCTGTTTTTTTTAACACCCTTTGCCCTTTTAGAATTATGATGTAGTGTGGCCCTTTTTGTTTCTTGCCTTTGTTTACTCAGCCTTCCACTATTGCTTTTTACCTTTCTACCATCTGTTTCTGACTCCATATTACTTCGCCCTGTCTTGCTGCATAAGTTCCCATCCCCCTGCCATATTAGTTTAAACACTCCCGAGCAGCATTAGCAAATGTTACCCACAGGACATCAGTTCCAGTTCTGCCCAAGTGCAGACCATCCCTTTTGTACAGGTCCCACTTCCCCCAGAACTGGTTCCAATGTGCATAGATCATTAACATAATTAAAAAGCTGCAGAAAATAATTTAAAAGGCTAATGGAATGTCGGCCTTTATATGTAGAGGATTGGAATACACGGGGATAGAAGTTATGCTGCAGCTGTACACAGACCTGGTTAGACAACACATGGCGTACTATGACAACTTATGGACACCACACCGCTTGAAGGATATATTGGCCTTGGGCGAGTGCAGCACAAATTTACCAGAATGGTACTTGGACTCCAAGGGTTAAATTACGAGGAGAGATTACACAAACTAAGGTTTTATTCTATGGAATTTACATGGTTAAGACGTGGTTTGATGGAAGTTTTCAAGATATTAAGGAGAACTAATAGGGTAGATGAAGTTAATTTCCACTGGTTTGGGAAGTTGTAGACTCGGGGGCATGGTAGAAAAATTATAGCCAGGCCCTTCATGACTGAAGTTTGGAAACACTTCCACACACAGAGTGGTTGATGTTTGGAACTCTCTTCTGCAAAGGGCAACTGATGCTAGGTCAATTGTTTATTTTAATTCTGAAATTGATAGCTGTTTGTTAACCAAAGTTATTGAGGGATATGTTGCAAAGATGGGTATATGGAGTTAGGCCACAGGTCAGCCCGGATATGGCAGAACAGGGTCAAGGGGCTAAATGGCCTGCTCTTGTTCCTACATTGCTATGGGGAGTCATGGCTTAAATGTAGTGTTGTTAATTTGATTTAATTAACTTAATTACTTGAGCAAAAGGATATTTAATCACATTCTTAAATGCATCTCTGAACTTAGTCTGGGCCACTGCATAAAAAATCGTGTTGGTGCAGGAACTCAAACTCTGGAGCATGTATCCACTGTGTTCCATGATGGCAAAAGGATCTGCATAATCTGTTCTGAACAATTGAGTATCTGTAATTTGTACACATATTTCATAGAGAAAACTTACCATCCATAGCAGGATAAAGCTGCCTGAAATAGCGAGCAGTAAATTGATGGATTTCCTTCGGTTCTTCATCTCTGGATCATTGTGATGCTCACCCTTGCTCCCGCGGAGTCCCCTCCTGACTCTACTGGCCTGCACAATGTGCCTGATGGTCAGAGCATTGAGCAGTGCAATCAACACAAATGGAGTGAATGGGGTTAAAATAGCGCGAAACCAGCAGTAAGCCTTCCAAATGGGCAAGGTGTAGAAGGTAGATTTTACAATGCAGAACCATTGTATGTTATCAATTATTTCACCAAAATCATATACAAAGTAAAGTGGAATGTTTAGTAACAGGCTCAGCCCACACACCGTTGTTATGATCACAGCCGCAGTTTTCTCGGTGCAATATTTGACTCTCAGCTTCTGGTAACAAATGGCGATGAATCGATCAAAGGTGAAGGCGACGGTTAACCAGACAGAACACTCAATGGCAGCAAATGCCAGGCTGAAACTGAAACTGCAGATGAGAGTATAGTTCACGAATGAACGTGGGAAATAAATCCCTTTAATTTCAAACAGAATGACATCAAATATCAGGACCAGTAGATCTGCCGCTGCCATGGCCACCAGGTAACGAGAGATACATGGCGAGAGACCGCACTTTCCCCGGGAGAGAATCACAATTGTGAATAAATTCGCTGCAATAACAGTGGGATAAATAAATTAATAATTGCAGGCAACAAAATGGCCGGCAGGGAATGGCAGTTTATCAAATTCCAGCACATATTTTCTACCAGTCAACTCAGGTTCTCTCTTTGACTCTCGATGTATTTCTATAGCAGTCACTGATTCTGACCATCCCTCACATCTGCGTTTCTTCATCTCTCTCTGTATGTCTCAGTTTGTATTTGTGTCGACCTATTCATATCTAACCTCTCTCTCTGTAGCCGGGACTTTTCTGTTAGGTTCTTTTCAGCGCGAATGTCTATGGGGGAGTGTTTAATGTACAGCATTAACCACAAGCATGCTATTCACCCCCAGATCCACTCACTAGCATAGTTTGGGCTGCAGATTGGGACAGATTTGGAGCACATTAGTGCTCGCATCGGAAAATGAGTATCATTCAAATAAAAGAGATGGGAAGATTAAAGGGGCATGTCAGAATAAGGGGAGAAACATTCTGAGATTATTTGACGAGTCTGAAAAGGCATCTCCGCTGTTATCCATCTTGGCCAGTGTGAAGGGGGATGGGGGATGGATTCAGAAGAAACAGGCAACTATGTAAATAATGGAAGCTCGAGGTGCAGACATAAGGTGGCAAACCTTGAGAAGTGACAATAGGGAGAAAACTGTAACTAAGTGAATAAAGTGAACATTGACGGTGCATATTTTAATTCATTCCCGGGATGTGGGCATTGCTGGCAACTGGGCATTATTGCCCATCGCTAGTTGCCCTTTGTGACTTGCTGGCCACTCCAGAGGGCAGTTGATAGATAGATGTTTAACCAATAAGGGAATTAAGGGTTACGGGGAGCGGGGGGGTAAGTGGAGCTGAGTCCACGGCCAGATCAGCCATGATCTTGTTGAATGGAGGAGCAGGCTCGAGGGGCTAGATGGTCTACTCCTGTTCCAAATTCTCATGTTCTTATGTTCTTATGTTCTTGATCTGAGACTTCAGTCATGTATAGACCAGCTGGTTAAGGATGGCAGGTTTCTTCTGTAAAGGATATTAATGAATTAGTTGGCTCTTTATGACAACCCGATAGATACATGGTCAGTGTATTACTGCTAAGTTTATTTTTATTTCCAGATATTTATTAACTGAATTCATATTCTCAAACAGCCAAGGTGGGTTTGAACACACGTCCAACCCAAAGTTCTTTGAAGCAAATGGAAAAATGATCCAGCGAGGTTCCATAGAAGCTGTCAGTTCGCAAGCATCGGTTTTACATCTGGCGATCAAAGTGAAGTTTATCCCTTTGTCTCTATCACTCTCTATGTCTGTTTCTTTTTTAAAATCTCTTTCTCTGTTTCTTACTCTGACTCTCTCGTTGCCTGCTTTTCTATTTCTGACTGTCACTCTATCTCTCTCCCTTTCTGTTTCTCTATTTCTGACTGTCGCTCTATAACTCTCTCCCTGTCTGTTTCTCTACTTCTGACTGTCATTCTCTATCTCTCTCGCTGCCTGTTTCTCTATTTCTGACTGTCACTCTCTAACTCTCTCTCCCTCCCTGTTTCTCTATTTCTGACTCTGTCGCTCTCTAACCTTCTCTCCCTGGCTGCTTGGTTTTGGACCCGAGAGCAAAACTGGCAAATGTAAATTGTCACCAGTTTTCTACCGAGCTTGATTTTCTTTTCAATTTATTTGAATGGGAAAGATAATTGGGCGCAGAGTAAAACGGGCTCGGATTCAATGTGAGTCCGTCTTGTGCTGCCGGCAAAGTCCAGTTTCACCCCCAGTATTGCAACTGTAATAAAAGCTGTTAATATTATCAGCGCTGAAACTGCAGATACAATTATAATGTCCCGGGAATTTCTGTGATATTTTTGCATTAACTATTCAGTAGAAACTGATGACATTTAATTCATCTCAGTAATTATGAGCTGTGCAAACAACCCCGTGAAAACAAACAGATCAGAGAATCCACAAGAGCAGTGATACAGATAAACACTGAGTGACATTAACAACTGATGGTAATGACTTACCAGGAACACCAAACACTGCGAGGATAGGGTAATAAACAGCTTCAATCTGGACAAGCATTGGTCGATCCATCTGTTCCAATGACATGGTGCCGTGCTGCAGGCACTAGCTCAGTTTGACAATAAAATGAAGCCGCTTCAATCCAACCATTAATTATATCTGAGGGAAATCTCAAGTGAGACCATTAGGTTACAAAATGCCTGACATTATTTACGGTCTTTTAAACAAACAGATCTTTTACTCTAATGATTCTTGTCCATTGGGAGGATAGAACTTATGATCAGTGAAACACTCCGATGAAATTTAACCTATTTGCCCAATATTCCTGTGAATTTACAGAGCTGTTAACTCCTTAACGGCCATGGTTATGTCAAGATAAATCTGCTACTTGTATTGCCTCAAATAACTATATTAAATTTGTCAAATAGCACTTGACTTTTTACAGCTTAATGTGTGCCTTTAATTAATCCGCTATTTTCAGGGTTGGGTCAATGTTATCCTGTTTTATGGCACCAGAGTCCATCATGTGACCCATCTAATCAATCCATCTCCTCCCTGTGTATCCCGTCTATCGCATTCCTTGCTTAAAAAAAACATGGCAGAATATTTGTTTTGCTTTATCTCTATTCAAAAGGGAGTTAGATATAGCCCTTATGGATAAAGCGATCAAGGGGTATGGAGAGAAAGCAGCAAAGGGGTACTGAGGGAATTATCTGCCATGATCTTATTGAATGGTGTTGCAGGCTTGAAGGGCTGAATGGCCTACTCTTGAACCTATTTTCTATGTTTCTATGTTTCTATCACTCAATCTTCTTCCAGAATATTATTTCACGTTCTCTCTTTCATGAGCTCTGCCCTTTGATTATTCTTTTGCTTTTCATCAATTTCTAAATACATTCTCTATTTAATTTGAAGTTGCTCGCCAGACTTTCTTCAGACTTCTTATTACCATTTCTAATCATTTTCACTTCCTGCCTGTATTTTATAAATTCAGTTACATTTCATTTTCCATTAGAATTGTGGCAGGCCCTTTTAATTAATCATTGTGATTTTTATTTATCTACAAATTCGAGGAACATCAGTTCATAATGAAACATATAGAAACATAGAAAATAGGTGCAGGAGCAGGCCATTCAGCCCTTCTAGCCTGCACCGCCATTCAATGAGTTCATGGCTGAACATGAAACTTCAGTACCCACTTCCTGCTTTCACGCCATACCCCTTGATCCCCCGAGTAGTAAGGACTTCATCTAACTCCCTTTTGAATATATTTAGTGAATTGGCCTCAACTACTTTCTGTGGTAGAGAATTCCACAGGTTCACCACTCTCTGGGTGAAGAAGTTTCTCCTTATCTCGGTCCTAAATGGCTTACCCCTTATCCTTAGACTGTGACCCCTGGTTCTGGACTTCCCCAACATTGGGAACATTCTTCCTGCATCCAACCTGTCCAAACCCGTCAGAATTTTAAACGTTTCTATGAGGTCCCCTCTCACTCTTCTGAACTCCAGTGAATACAAGCCCAGTTGATCCAGTCTTTCTTGATAGGTCAGTCCCACCATCCCGGGAATCAGTCTGGTGAATCTTCGCTGCACTCCCTCAATAGCAAGAATGTCCTTCCTCAAGTTAGGAGACCAAAACTGTACACAATACTCCAGGTGTGGCCTCACCAAGGCCCTGTACAACTGTAGCAACACCTCCCTGCCCCTGTACTCAAATTCCTCGCTATGAAGGCCAACTTGGGGGTAGTGTGCTGACGTGGATTGAGAACTGGTTGTCAGACAGGAAGCAAAGAGTAGGAGTAAATGGGATTGAAGGCCGATAAATCCCCAGGGCCTGATGGACTGCATCCCAGAGTACTTAAGGAGGTGGCCTGTATTTTATATTTTATAAATTCAGTTTGAAGTATTCCCACTGTCTCTGCATTGCCTTTTTTTTAAGCATTATCTACTTGAAGCTATCCGTCCACAGTTCTGTATTGTTATCTTTGACTGCTCTTCAGTTTTATCATAGCATTGAACTTTATCTTCCTATTCTGCATGCACAGCACAAGGACCATCTACACGAGTACTCGTTGGAATTTTTAAACCCTGTTATTTATACCTCCTTGACTTTTGTTTTCTTTGAATCATTCCTTTCTTCTCATTAACTGGTACTTTTTTGCATTCACATCTGTTGCCTCACTACCAATATAGTTATCTCCTTGTCATCAATCCCTCTGTGGCCCTTCTCTTAATTATATCTATCTTTCTAGATACAGATATCTAGGCTTACAAATAACAAACCATACTCAACATCTACTATGAAGAACATAAGAACATAAGAAATAGGAACAGGAGTAGGCCATACGGCCCCTCGAGCCTGCTCTGCCATTCAATAAGATCATGGCTGATCTGATCATGGACTCAGTTCCCCATAACCCCTTATCCCCTTATCGCTTAATAAACTGTCTACTTATGTCTTAAATTTATTCAATGTCCCAGCTTCCATAGCGAAGAAATTTCTCTTCGTTTCTGTTTTAAATGGGTGGCCCCTTATTCTAACATCATGCTCTCCAGATCTAGTCTCCCCCATCAGTGGAAACATCCTCTCTGCATCTACCTTGTCAAGCGCCTTCATAATCTTATACTTTTCCATAAGATCACCTCTCATTCTTCTGAATTCCAATGAGTCGAGGCCCAACCTCTCCTCTGTTAGCCACACATATTGATATGAATAAGTGGAACACTGTGTCCATGTTGGAAAAATGGGGCAGATGGGGAATATAAATGTACTCTCCTGTTGCCTACACAATTCTCGTTTGTTTCGTGTCTCCAGAAATGTACCACAACTTAACTTGCCAAGCAGGGTCAGCCTCCTACAGCTCCAATACTGTTTCTCTGAAGGTCAGCTGTGGGGTATTGACGACTGGAGCTGGGCTCCCAGTAAAATTATTGGTTGTGAATGTTGTGGTCCCTTGCTTAATTCCTTTTTCAAAAAGACTTCGAACAGAGCACCAAGGGCCCTGTCTACATCTTTACTTTATTTGTCGAGATCCATGCACCTCACAGTAGATAAAAGGCAGTAAGGATTGGACTTCCAAAGGTAACATGAACCGTGTGCTAGGATCTATTATTATTTATGATGAGGTATCTGGGGCACTTAAAATATCAATATCACTGGGCAGTGAAATAGTGCTTGCCAAATCTGTTCGAGTTTTTTGAGGTTGCAACTAGCGGGGTAGATAAGGGGCACCTGTGGATCTAGTGAGAGGATGGGACAGGTTGTTATTCAGAGGGACATCAATGTCCTTGTACCTCACAGGATGTTAACATGCAGGTACAGCAAGCAACTAGGAGAGCAAGTGGTGTGTTAGTCTTTATTTCAAACGGATTGATGTATAAATGTAAAGAATATTGAGCAGACTGTGTCTATATTCCTTCGAGTTTAGATGTATGAGAGGTTATCTCACTGAAACATGTAACATTATTAATGGACATGACAGTGTTTGACTCCCTGGTTGGGGAGTCTAGAACCAGGTGCCACAGTTTCAGAATAAGAGGTCGGCCATTTAGGACTAAGGAGACATTTCTATACTTTGGAATTCTGTACCCCAGAGGGCTGTGGATGCTTAATCGTTGAGTATATTCAAGGAAGAGGTTGATGATTTTTTTGGTTACTAAGGGAATCAAGGACAATGAGGATAGTGCAGGAAAGTGAAGTTGATGTAGTAGAGCAGCCATATTATTGATTTGAAGGAACAGGAAAGTAAGGACCGAATGGCCTACTCCTACTGTTATTTCGTACGTTCTTATGATGTTATATCCCACAGGTTGCACTCGCTATCAGCAGTTATAAGACAAGGTAGAATATGACATCACCAACATGAAAAAATGGCTGCACAAGTTCTGATCATGATATTATAATAACTAATTAACATTTGTAGCATCGTACAAGATTATCTCTTCGTGTCATTTGGTTGATAGTGTCAAAGTTCTTTTATTTATGTCACACTCTGGTGAGTCCGTCCTTGATTTTTCATCCTCCTTCCATCAATTTTGTGTCTCTCTTTCCTCCTTCACCTCCTGCTCCAATCTCCATCTCTGTTCCTTCACTGTCTGCCTCCTTTTTGACTTAAGAACGTAAGTGCATAAGAAACAGGAGCAGGTGTAGGCCATACGGCACCTTGAGCCTACGTAAAAACATTTCCTCCTCTTCCTTCTTGATCTTTTCTCAATGATTTTTAATCTATGACCTCTGGTAATTGACCCACTCGCCAGAAGGGACCGTGTTTTTTAATTCTATCAAAATCTCTCATCACCTGCAAAAAATGTCTTTTTTAGGTTACCTCTTAACTTTCTCTGTTCCAAGGAAAACCGTCCCAACTTTTCCAACCTCTCGTCATAACTGAAGTCCCTCTTCCCTGGTAACATCCTGGTAAACCTTCACTGTACCATTTCTAATACCTTTTCAACTTTCCTGAAGTGTGGTGCAAATAATTATCCACAATAATCCCGCTGAGCACTAACCAGTGATTTATAAAAATTCCCGCATGATCTCTTTGCTGTCATATACTATTCCTCTATTTATAAATGCAAATCACCCATATGCTCTTTAACCAGCTTATCAACTTGTCGTGCCACCTTTAAGAATTTTTGAATATTGACACCAAGTTCTCTCTGCTAATCTACAGTTTTAAACTCGTGCCATTTATTGTATACTATCTTCCCAAAGTGCATATAGCCACATTCTACTCAATCTCTCCTCATGGGACATCCCTCCAATCCCAGGAATAAATCGAGTGAACCTTTGTAGCACCTCCTCTAAAGCAGGTATATCCTTCCTTAGGTAAGGAGACCAAACTGCGCACAATAATCCAGGTGTGGTCTCACCTAAGCCCTATATAATTGCAGCAAGACCTCCTTACTCTTATATTGCAACCCCCATCAATAAAGGCAAACTACCCAGATGAATGTGTATGTTCAATGATGAGAATATCGGCTTCATTTTTTTGGATTGATTTTTGTCTGTGTCCTTCGTGTTTATTATTCTTCCCTTCACCTCGTATTTTATTGTCTCAGCAAATGGACAAAACTGATCAGGCTGCATTTACTGCCAATGGCTTTTTGCTCTTTTAACATGGTGGTCGACATGATCCGAAAGAGATCAAGTCCGTGTGGTGATCATTTCTGCAATGATGTTAGGTAGGGAATTTCAAGGAAGTGACACAGCAATGATGGACGAATGGTTTAGTTTGTCCATTTTATGAACATTTGTGTCCTGGAGAGGGGACTGAGAGGCAACAGTCTTCCAATATAATTGCTACTCTTTTCCTTCTCGGCAGTGGAGGACGCAAGGGAAGGAGGTGTTGTCACAGTCAAGTAACCTTGGCAAGTTGTGAGAGTGCAGACAATAAATTGTGTAGGCTGTATCTGCAATGCATCCCTGATGGAGGAGGTAGACATCGTGTCTAGTGGCATGGGGGCCCATCAAGTGACCGGCTCTGTCCTGAATGTTGCCAAGCTTCTTGAGCACTGTTTGGGTGACACACTTCCAGGTGAGTAATGAGTATTCCACATCACTCTTAGCTTGAGCCATGCTAATGATGATGAGGCGTTGAGGGGTCAGAAACTGAGCGATTCATCGCAATGTATACAACTGCTGCCCTGATCTAGTATCCATAGTGTTGGAAAGTCTGATTGAGTTAAGTTTCTAGTCGATGATAACCCCCAAATGTTGGTGGTGGAGCACACAACAGTGGTGGTACATTTGAAGTTCAGGAGGAGGTGTTTGGGCTTTCTCTTGTTTGAGATGTTGATTAACTGCCACCTTTGTGCTGTGAATTTTACCAGCTACTTTTGAACGCACAGCTGGATGGCATCCAATCTTACTATTGGCTGACCCAGGCGGCACCATTAACAAAGTATATTTACAAAGGAGCTAAGTACTGTGGAACCATCAGTGAACAGCACCACACTGACCTTATGATGGAGGGAAGGTCATCAATGAGGTAGCGGTTGAATGATTGGGCCAAGGATGCTGCACTGAGAAACTCGTGCAGTGATGTCCTGCCTTCAACAACGACAGCCATCTTTCATTATGTCAGGTATTAAGCATCTAGTGGAGGATGTTCCCTTTGATTCATATTGATCACATTCTCTCTCGGTCTCCTCAGTGAAGTACTCATTTGAATGCTGCATTGTTTTTGAGAACATCTACCCTCACCTCTCTTCTGGGATTCAGTTCCTGCTTGCATCAAGACTGCAACAAGGTCTGGAGGCCAATGATACTGGCGGAACCTGAATTGAGCATCGATGATTTGTTAACCTGTGGAATTCCCTAACGCAGAGAGTTGTTGATGCCAGTTCATTGGATATATTCAAGAGGGAGTTAGATATGGCCCTTACGGCTAATGGGATCAAGGTGTATGGAGAGAAAGCAGGAAAGGGGTACTGAGGTGAATGATTAGCCATGATCTAATTGAATGGTGGTGGAGGCTCAAAGGGGCCGAATGGCCTACTCCTGCACTTATTTTCCATGTTTCTATGTTTCTTTGAGGTGGTCTTTGAAGGCAGCATGCTGGCTCATTCCATAATTTGACTGCTGCTTAGGAACAAAGGAAAATAAGAACAGGAGTAGACCATTCACCCCTCAAGCCCATTCTGCCATTAATTGAGGTAATTGGTGATCCATATTCGAACTTAATCTACCCACCTTGGCTCCATAGCCATTATTAAACTTGGCTAGCAAAAATCTATCGATCTCAGTTTAAAATCATTAATGGAGCTCATCATCATCATCATAGGCAGTCCCTCGGAGTGAAGGATGACTTGCTTCCACACTCAAAACTGAGTTCACAGGTGACTGAAGAGTCCAATGTGGGATCTACACTCTCTGTCACAGATGGGGCAGGTGGTGGTTGAAGGAACAGGTGGGTGGATGGGAAGCCTGGGTTGCCATGCGCTCCTTCCGCTGTCTACGCTTGGCTTCAGTTTGCTCTCGGTGAACAGACTTGAGATGTTCAGCTCCTTCCTGGATGCTTTTTGTCCACTTTCGATGGTCTTGGGCCAGGGATTCCCAGGTATCGATGGGAATGTTACATTTTTCCAAGGAGCTTTGAAGGCATTTGCTCTGCCTACTTGGGGCTCAATTGCCGTGTCAGAGCTCCGAGTAGTGCGCTTGTTGTGGGAGTCTCATGTCAGGCATGTGGGCGATGTGGCCCGTCGAGCAGAGCTGATTGGTGTGGTCAGGGCTTCAATGCTAGGGATGTTGGCTTGAGCGACAATACTGATGTTGGTGCGCCAAACCTGCCAGTGGATTTGCAGGATCTTGCTGATGCAACATTGGTGGTACTTCTACTTTGAGGTGCCTGCTGTACATAGTCCATGTCTCTGAGCCATACATGAGGGCTTTGTGGTGCCGGGTTTTGATGTACTGGTCTTTTCTTCAGGCGAACGAAGGCTGTGCTGGCACACTGAAGGTGGTGTTGGACCTCGTCGTCGATGTCTGACCTTGTTGACAGTAGGCTCCCAAGGTATGGAAAATGGTGCATGTTGTCCAAGGCCTCGTCATGGATTTTGATATCCAGGGGGCAGTGCTGTGTGGCTGGGACAGGTTGGCAGAGGACCTTTGTCTTACAGATGTTTAGTGTAAGGCCCATGGTCTCGTATGCCTCGATAAAGGTGTTGACGATGGCTTGGAGTTCGGCCTCTGAGTGTGCGCAGACGCAAGCATCATCTGCGTACATTATTCGATGATGGAGAATGGAACAACCTTGGATCTGGCCTGGAGGTGGCAGAGGTTGAACAAATTCCTGTTTGTCCTGTAAGTTAGCTCTACTCCAGTGGGGAGCTTGCTGAGGGTGAGATGGATCATTACAGCAAGGAAGATCGAGAAGAGCATTGGTGCGATGACACAGCCTTGCTTGACACTGGTCCGAACATGGAATGGGTCACTGATGGATCCGTTGGTCAGGACCACGGCTTGTATGTCATCGTGGAGCAGGCGGAGGATGGTGACAAACTTTTGAGAACGCTCCATAATCCCTCACGGTTAACAGAGTTGAAGGCTTTTGTGAGGTCAAAGAAGGCCATGTACAAGGGTTGTTCCCTGCATTTCTCTTGTATCAGCCGCACGGTGAAGATCATGTCCATTGTGCCCCTTAGTAGGCGGAATCCGGATTGTGACTCTGGGAGGAGCTCTTCAGCCATGAGGCGAAGGTGATTGAGGAAAATTCTTGCAATGACTTTGCCGGTGGTCGAAAGCAGGGAGATTCCTCTGTAGTATAACAGTCGGATTTGTCACCTTTCTTGAAAATGGTCATGATTACGTCTCTGAGATCTTCTGGCATTATCTCCTCCTTCCAGCTAAGAGAGATGAGGTCATGGATCCACACCAGTAGTGCTTCTCTGCCATGTTTCAGTGCTTCGGCAAAGATTCCATCTGCTCCTGATGAATTGTTGTTCTTCAGTTGTCGGATGGCCTTTTCAACCTTGTGCCGGGCTGGGGTTGTGCTGAGATAGTGGCGGGTGGCATGCTGTAGGATGGAGTTGAGGACACTCACATCAAAGACACAGTCTTGGTTATGGAGATCCTTGACATGCTCCTTCCATTGGGCACTGACTGCGTCTCTGTCCTTGATGAACATCTCTCTGTTCTTGGCCAGCAGTGGGGCAGGGCCTTGGGTGCTTGGGCCATAGGTCGCCTTGACTGCACTGAAGAATCCTCGCACATCATATTTGTTGACTAGCTGCTGGATTTCTTGAGCTTTCTCCACCCACCATCTGTTCTTAAGGTCATGGGTTTTCTGTTGGACCTCGGCCTCCAGACATCTGTAGAACTGCTTTCTTGCCCTCGAGTTGTGTTGCTGCTTCCAGTCCAAGAATGTCTTGTGCTTGTGGCACTTTAGCTCCTGGATTTCCAGTTTGCTCTCGTCAAACCAGTGTTTCCTGGTCGAGTGACCGAGCGTCCCTTCTCGGGAGTTATTTCTGGAAGCCTTGCGGGCAGACCAGGCACTGTGGACATTCGGGTTCTTATGAGTGTCGTCAGGTTGTTGTGAGGTGCTGGCTAAATAGGACTTGCTTAGCGGGAACTTTGAGTGCTCTGGCATTGATTTTCCTGTGGCATTGTTTTTGTTGCTGTCACTGTTTTGGGGCAATGGTGACAGAGTGAATCAGGCCGTGGTCTGTCCAGCAGTCATCAACTCCTGTCATGGCGTGGGTGATGCGCACATTTTTGTGGTCCCTTGCTCGGATGATGACATAGTCTAGCAGATGCCAGTTCTTGGAGCAATGCTTTATATTTGTCCTTCTGCCGGAACAGGGTTTGGTGAGGCTGTGTTCTAAGCATTTCATCATGAGGAGGGTGCCATTGGAGTTGGCATTCCCTACTTCCTCTCTGCCAATCACACCTCCCCAGAGGTCAGTGTGCTTTCCAACTCTGGCGTTGAAATTGCCAAGGAGGATCAGCTTGTCACCTGTTGGGACTTGGGACAGGGATTGTCAGAGGTTGCAGTAGAATTCATCTTTGGTCTCGTCTATAGCTCCCAGTGTTGGGGCGTACACACTAGTTCCGGCTGGGGTGCGCTCAAGGATCATGAGACATTTGTTTATCCCGCAAGGGGAGTCTCTGTGATGGCCCACTAGCTCGTTTTTTATGGCGCAGCCTACCCTGCAGAGCCAGCGTTCTACTTATGGTTTGCCTTTCCAGAATGTGGTGTAGCCACCACCTTGTTCTTTGAGCTGGCCTGCCCCTGCCCGCTGGGTCTTGATTCGGGCAGCGATGTCTATGTTGAAGCGCTTGAGTTCCCAGGCAATGATCGTGATGCAGAGTCTGTCGCTATTGGAGTTGTCCATGAAGGTCCTAATGTTACAGGTCCCGAACTTTCTCTTATAGTGTGGAAGATACCTGTGCATGAATTCTTTTAATGTTGGGTGGTCGATGCACACCAGCTTCCACATGGGCTTGACAGAGCAAGGTCTCGGTCCAGTGGCAAGGGGATCCAAGATGACTGGAGACCAGCTCTGCTGCATGGACCTAGTTCATACACATACTCTTACTGTCCTCCTTGCTCCTTTCCACAGGAACTCTCTCCTTGAGATTCAGTGTAGTCCTCGCGGTACCTCACTTGGCCCATGCTGTTACTTTCCTGGGCCATTACTTAGCCTCGAACTCGCCCTTCCTGGGCTTCTGACCTCCGCTCTGAGTCCCGAACTCCGACCTCCACTCTGGTTCCCGACCTCTGACCTCTGCTCTGGGTCCCGACCTCCGCTCTGGGTCCCGACCTCCGACTCCTGCTGGCCCCGACCTCCGACTCCTACTGGGCCCGACCTCCGACACATCCTGGCCCCGACCTCCGATCTCCGACACCTCCTGGCACCGACCTCCGATCTCCGACTACTCCTTGCCCCGACTCTCCGACACCTCCTAGCCCCGACCTCCGACACCTCCTGGCCCCGACCTCCGATACCTCCTGGCCCCGACCTCCGATACCTCCTGGCCCCGACCTCCGATACCTCCTGGCCCCGACCTCCGATACCTCCTGGCCCCGACCTCCGATACCTCCTGGCCCCGACCTCCGATACCTCCTGGCCCCGACCTCCGATACCTCCTGGCCCCGACCTCCGATACCTCCTGGCCCCGACCTCCGATACCTCCTGGCCCCGACCTCCGACACCTCCTGGCCCCGACCTCCGACACCTCCTGGCACCGACCTCCGATCTCCGACTACTCCTGGCCCCGACTCTTCCACACCTCCTGGCCCCGACCTCCGACACCTCCTGGCACCGACCTCCGAAACCTCCTGGCCCGACTCTCCGACTCTTCCTGGCCCCAACCCCTCCGCTGGACTTTATCTCGCTCCATGGCACTCCAGTGAGGTCGATGTAGTCGCGCTTTTCTCTTTTCTCGCTGTCTTTGGAAGGCTCGCGCTGCTCCCTGCAGTGTCTGTTCCTCTGTTCCCACCCAGGTCGGCGCGGGTCGGTACCGCTCTGTGTCCTGGGACACTGGTCTTTTATCCCCGGTGTTGGTGCTCTTCTGTTCCCACCCAGGTCGGCGCGGGTCAGCACCGATTGTTGGAGCTAATGATTGTGAATAAGCTGATACCGTTGTAATTTTTTGGGTTGGGTTAGATCTGTCCTGTTGTTTACAGATAGGACATACCTCGGCTATCTTCCACATTGGCAGCTGATTGCTATTTCCATAGTTTGATTGGAACAACTTGACGAGGGGATCAGCTATTACTGGTGCACAGACCTTCAGCACAGCCGCTGGGATGTCTCTCTCTCGTTCACCTTCAATAACTTGTGTCGCTTCTTCAACTGAGTCATTACTTCTTGGTGGCTTGCTCCTGCACACCTTTCATTGCATCTAATCAATATCCTGCCTCATGTTTGCATGCTGATTTTACACTATTACAAATTGTACTCTGTAGCATTTGTGCGAATTTGTACCGAATAACTGCACTCTCTGTACGACTTTGTGAAATGTTTGTGCTTGAATTCACCATTTGTGTCACTTGTACTGATTTTACACTGAATGAATGCAACATTTGTGTGGTTTTGTGCTGATGTTATGCCGATAACTAAATTATGTATATGCTTTTATTCTGACTTTACATTTAATGAATACATTCACTGTATTTTTTCTATCGTAATCACTATGAATGATCTCCTGAAATGTTTTTTCTACTGATTTCAAATGTAATGAATTGCCCCGTGCATCATTTAGAAGTAATTTTGTACCAAATCAAATCGTAACTTGTATACTTTGACTTATTTGATACACACTTGTAAGATTTGATAAGAACAGTATTTGTGTGATTTTGTACAGATTTCACACTGAATGGATTAACCTTATGTATTATTTTGCACTGATTTTGTGCCAGATCAATGAATTCACTGCATCAATGCTGATGTGGCAAACTGGAGGGCCTGGAGCTGTCTTAAGGGGCTAACAGGATAGTAGCATTGTTAAATGTGCTGATGTGATGAGGTCCTGTGAGTATTCCATCACGTGTAAGTCAGAATTACCCTTTAATGGATGCTGTAGCTATGTCAGTAACAAGCCATTGTAATCGCAAGGCATGACGGGAAGCTTGGCCATTTGTAAGCTAAAATGTTAAAATTGCAGCCTTCAGCAGTTTAGAACAAAGGACAATAAGTTGAACTTATGATTTCAGATATGGTGGATGAAGAACCACAGAAAGTGAGATGTAAAGGCCTTGATAATGAAACATTTGAGATAATGGAAAGCATCTTTCAAAGCCTACGTGCTAGACTCTTCTAGTTCTGGAAGAGACATGGTAAAATCATTAACCCGTCATATGGGCAGGGCCAACAGTTGAGCAACTGTCAGTCACAGACATATATGGACGTTTCTTATCTTTGTAAATTGTCGAGCTTATGCTTCCGCCAAATCATGTATTAAATCTGATGTAATTGTTCAATCAGAGAGAGTCTTTGCTTTGCTAAAGTTCTCTCCCCTGCATGTGTGTAATACAGTTTCTCACATCATAGCCTACCCATGATGCTGGATGGTTTCTTTCCACAGCAATTGGCGTAGTTGGCAGGATCTGCTGGGAGTACCGAAAAAAGGGCACTGCTCCGGGACCAACAGACAAATAGGATGAGTACATTAATTTATACCAGCCAATAGTTAGGTCTGTGGGCACGGAGTGGTCCCTCAGACTATCAGGGTTTCACGAACTAAGCGAAGTCGGGGTGACTGTCATAGGAGAAATAGGGAGCAACGTTCTGACACCGATGGTCGGGGGACCCGGGGAGGGAGCTCAAAGGGTGTCTCTCTGGGGATAGGAGATCCTAGCGATTGAAATTTAAGTTTCTCTGATGGTCAGAGGGGATCGGGGGAGGGAGCTCATTGGCTGTCTCTCTGGGGATAGGAGATCCTCTTGAGTTAAATATAAGTTTCACCGACGGTCCGGGGGGGACTGAGAGAGAGATCTCAAAGGGTGTCTCTCTTGGGATAGGAGATCCCCATGATTTAAAAGTTTGAAGGTTTTCAGTATGAAAGTGTGTCTTTTTGTGTGGAAATTTTCCTAACTGTGTATCTTAAAGACTTTTTCATTTGTCTGAAAGCCTGTCTTTTAAAGAAAAACTCTATATTTGTTTGAGCTCCGCCCACCTTCTCGGACAGAGAGCAGAACCCTTTTGTCATGGATGTGTAAATTTTTGAGCAAGTGTGGATAAATTGAGTTTTAAAATTGTGTACCTAGAATTGAATTACATTTTAAGTCAAAAATGCAGGTGTGGATTTATTTTGATTGAGTTATGGAGCTACAAAATGCACAAAGGATGGTTTGTTTTACAAAAAAATAACGTCAGCCTTGAAGTTTCAGTGAGATTTTTGAAACCTTTTCACGGCTCTTAACTTGAATTGCAGGTTTAAACCAAATTTACAAATCGCAGAAATATCCAGATAGCAATATGATAATGGCCAGACTGTTTTAGTGGTGTTGGCTGAGGGAAAGTCGGGTCCACAGGGATCCGTAACGGAGTATCTGGTAAATAAACATGACAAAGTAATAACCAGAATGAAAAACGAAGGCTGGGATCCTGAATGGACTCCCGACCAGCAGAAAGAATGGTGGAGTAAGGAAAGTAAAGATAAGGAGGTGAACGATACAATTGTTCTTTGTCATATTCACCTGAAAATCAGTAAGATCGGAGTCACATGGGAAAAGATAAAGAGGAGATAGTGGAACAGTTAAAAAGGGCAAAGAAGGTAGGTGCCAAATGTAACGCTTTAATGAAGACAAGGTCATTGCAAAGTGGAAGAATGATTGGAATGATTTAGAGCGGCAGTTAGCAAAATGGGAACACCATGATCAAGAACCGCCAGTTTATGAGGCAAATAGAAAGGGTTAAGGCTGCCCCAAATTGAAACCCGGCGGAGTCAGTTCCAAGACTCAAACAAGCAAAACCAATGGATGCTTAGAACAACCATTCATAGACCCTTTACACCAGAGGAAAACCAATTAATTTTAGCAGATCTCCCGGTCCTTAGAGTGTCTGATGGCAATCCTGAATTTTGGCGGAGATTGGATGAAATTATAGGCATATACCAAATGCATCCAAAGGACATACATGTCGTTGGGAAGACGAAATGCCCTAGAAGTGTTTGGGAGACTTGTATCCTGAATGTTCGGGGTGGAACTTGGACAGAAGCACAGGACCAAATTAACGAACAAAAACATCATGCTGTTAAGGGAAAATTACAGGCACATTTAGGGGCGGGCCAGAGTAACTGGGGGAGCATCATGGGTGTAATGCAGAACAATGATGAGACAGCTACAGCATATGCAGAAAGGAAGTTTAAAGGCATATGATGAATTTTCGGGGTTGCTAAATCCCGGGAGGAACGACGTGATATTCTTAAAAATGTGAAAGGAGGCATTGAGCTCTGTAATCAACAAATTTTAGAAATGGGAATTCTGGTTGGGAATACATATGCTGTGGTGTTGGGTTGGGCCAATGACGTAGATAGAAAGAAAGAGAAAAATCTCTCCAGGAGAGCAGGCATTATAACGGACGCTACTGGAGGAGGAAAAGGCCATTGTTTTCACTGCAGGAAGCCGAGCCACATGGCACGGGAATGTCCGCATGGAAGAGGTCAAACAGTGCGGAGAAAGAGAAGTTCACAGAATAACTGCGGGAAAGTGGGACACACTGAACAACAATGTTACGCGAAGGACGGCGGAAGCCATGGACAGGCTCCCTGGCAGCAGACATCTGCAACCTCAATGACTACCCTCAACCCAGATCAGATCCTGAAAACAATTAAACTGGCCTCTAAGGTCGATATGTAGGTCGCCTCGGCCCCCTCAGGTGGCTCAGGCGACGCCCGGGTATACACCATAGCATTATCAGGTGGCCGGCAGTGTGAGATGTTGGTAGATACAGCAGTGGCTGTATTGATAACCGACCAAACTTTACCAACGACTAATAAGACAAGGTACATAACTGAGGTAGGAGGCAAATCAGTTAAGACAAAAAGGAATGAATCAAAATTGTTGGAATTGGAAGGAATTATAATACCGGTCCACTTCTGGGTGTGTCCGATAAACGAGGGAACAATATCGGAGATTGACATATTACGAGAAGCAGGAGCTATAATTGATCCAGGGCGTGGCATACTGGCCGAGAACCAGAAAGCAGTCACGGACCGAGAGCTGTAGCCTAACATACCGTCTGAGTGGCTTCCACCACCCCTATCACCCGGTACTGGACGGTTCAGGAAATCTTTGGGCTTGTGTGTTCCCAATTTCAAGAGGTATGGGCTCGACGCAAACAGGATTGGGGGAGGGTCAATATGACACCCGTCGTGATCGAGGGGGAAACCCACAAACCACATAAACAATATCCTATTAAACCAGAGGCAAGATCAGCGGTTCAGGCAATAGGACAGGAATTACTGAAGGAAGATATATTAAAAAAGACCACTTCAACAGCAAACTCCCCAGTATGGCCGGTTAGGAAACCGGATGACTCTTGGCACCTTACGATAGATTATACAGCGCTAAATAAATGCATCCCGAGACTGCACCCAATTGTGACGAGCCAGGCCACAATTTTCAATGGTTTAAACACAGAACATAATTTTGTTACAGTATTAGATGTCTCCAATGGATGTTGGAGCTTGCGTTCACTGTGGCAGACCAGCAGAGATTCCACAGTAGTCCTGCTATACTACAGCAAGCAATAGCCCAACCCTTTGTCAGTGTGAACTTGACCGCGTAAGGGAGTACATTGCTTCAGTACATTAGAAAAAAATAATTTTGAGCAGGATTAGGCTATTTGACCTCTCGAGCCTGCTCCACCATTTAATAAGATCATGGTTGATCTGATCTTGGGCTCAGTTCTATTTCTCTGCCCACTCCCCATAATCCTTCACTCCCTTATCGCTCAAATATTTGTCTATCTCCACCTTAAATATATTCAATGACCGTGCCTCCACTGCTTTCTGGGGCAGAGAATTCCTCAGATTTATTACTCTCAGAGGGCAAATTCCTCCTCATCATACTTACCCCTTATTCTTAGACTATGCCCCGTTTAAGTTCTTAATGATGATACCACAAGCACACTAGAATGAGACATATCCAGGGAGATATAAATTTGAATCTCTGGGAGTGGTCAGAGAGAAATTGGTTTACCGAGTAGTGACACGTGGGTATACCGTACCAGGCACCAATAATACCCTCCTTATAACCACGGGCGACTACTGCACCGAATCGCAGCATTACATAATGTGTAACGCCAATACCCTGAAACCTATCGATTTTAACTCTGCAGTCGTTGAAACAGCCTCTAGAAGGTGCTTCCAGGGCAGTACAAGCACCCCCGACCCAGTGGTGTCTTCTGTCTGATAAAAGGAACTACCTCCACGGAGGATTGATATGTGTCAGTAATTATACTTTCTGTTTCCAAATCTCAGATTCCTTCACCTTGGGAGACTTCCACCGGGCAGGTGGAGCCCTCACCGGCCTGGTCTTCAGCCCATGATGGGCTGATGAGCTGGATGTGCATGATACACCAGGGAAGGTCGCTCGGGCAGCGGTAGAGAAGGTCCTGATCACAACAATGAAATACAAGTTGGCAAATCATCGCTAGGACACGGCTTCAGGTAGAGTTATCCAAAGAAACGGTCAAGGCAGTGGAGGTCTCCACAATGGATAGGTTAGAATTGCACTGTCGATCAGGCTGAATGCAGTATAATTGGTGGGAGATATGGAGAATGGCAGCCGCCGTCACCTCAGTGCTCGTCCTGATTATCAGTCTGTGCATCTGTTGCTATCAATAACTGACGGTGTCACAAGCGGTGCAGACGGTAATGATTTCAAACAAAGGGTACACCCTAGTATAGCAGGGCCCCAAATATACCTTCCAGGTGAAACAGCGATTTACTTGTACTTCGTTCAATTTAGTATACTGTATTCGCTGCTCACCATGTGGTCTCCTCTACATTGGGGATATCAAGTGTAGATTGGGTGACCGCTTTGTAGAGCACCTCTGTTCAGTCCGCAAGTGTGACCCTGAGCTTCCGGTCACCTGTAACTTTAATTCTTCACTCCATTCCCCCTCTGACCTCGCAGGTCCTTGGTCTCCTTCACTGTTCCAACAAAGCTCAATGCAAGCTCGAGGAACAGCACCTCATCTTTCGTTTCGGCACTTTACAGCCTTCTGGACTCAACATCGAGTTCAACAATTTCAGAGCATAACCACTGACAATCTTTGGCTCCCTTTCCTCGGCCGCCGCCACAGCCCCACCTCAGAGCCTATTTCTTTCTTTACTTTTTTCACCTTGTCTCTAATGGCCGTTGGTCATTATCCCGCTATTCACAACCTATCTTGACTAATGCTTTTCTAACTCTTGGCATTACCAATTGAATTTGGCCCATCATCCCTTTTGTCTCTCTAATCTCTCCTGTCTTCCACCCTATAACAGACCTTCCCTTTTGTTCTTTCTTCCCCTCCCCCTTTCAGTGCTTGTTAAGAATTTGCCCTTTCCAAAAACTGTACAGTTCTGACGAAAGGTGGTCGACCCGAAACGTTAACTCTGCTTTCTCTTCACAGATGCTGCCTGACCTGCTGAGATTTCTGCCATTTTCTGTTTTTACCCCAGTGTCCATAGTCACAGAACCCCTTATGTCATATCGATCTGACCGATATCTGGTTTCAGGCCCAGTCAATGTCACCAGAACATTGGTGAAGCTGTAAGTGAACCTTCAAATTTATGAATTCGACACCCGCGGGAGTCCAGTAGAATTCCTGAACAATCTCACGGGAAGAGAATTCGGGGCTAGGGTGTGTCCTACCTGGATCAGGCAATCTCTGATCAGGAGGGGCAATAGGAGGGGGTGATGTGGAGATTTTGAGGGTCTGGAGCTGGCTTAAAGAGCTAATAGGATAGTAGCATTGCTTAATGTGCGGATATGATGAGAACCACTGATTATTCCATCACGTGTAAGTCAGACTGACCTTTTAATGGATACTGTAGCTATGCTCGTAACAAGCCGTTGTAATCGCAAGGCATGACGGGAAGGTTGGCCATTGTAAGCTAAAAAATGTTCTCACATCATAGCCTACCCATGATTTCGGGTGGTTTCTTTCTGCAACACCTGTCAAGCCCTGTAAAAATATTATATGTTTCAATGAGATCATCCTTCATTCTTCTAAACTCTGGAGAATATAGGTCTAGTCTATTCAATCTCTCCTAATAAGACAATTCCTGCATCCCAGGAATGAGTCTCGTGAACCTTCGTTGTACTCCTCTTTGGTAAATATATCCTCAATTAGGTAAGGTGACCAAAACTGTACATAATACTTCAGGTGCGGTCTCACCAGGGCCCTCTATATTTGCAATAAGATGTCTTATTATACTGAAATCCTCTTGTAATAAAGACCAACATACCATTTGCTTTCTTAATTGCTTGCTGTATCTGCATGTTAACTTTCAGTGATTCGTGTGAATGGATACCCATGTCCCACTGAACAACATTTCCCAAGCTCTCATCATTTAAAAAATACTCTGCTTTTCTATTTTTCCTACTGAAGTTGTTAACTTCACATTTCTCCACATTATATTCAAATGACCATGTTCTTGCCCATTCACTTAACCAGTCTATAGCACCTTGAAGCCTCTTTGCATCCTCCTCACAACGTACATTCCCACTGAGCTTTATACCATCAGCAAACTTGAATATGTTACATTTAGTCCCCTGATCCAAATCATTGATATAGATTGTGAATAGTTGGGGCCCACACACTGATCCTTGTGGCACCCCGCTATTTACAGCATGCCATCCCAAAAATGACCCGTTTATTCCTATTTCCTGGTTTCTGTCCATTAACCAATCCTCAAACCATGCTAGTATATTACCCCCAATCCCACGAGCCCTAATTTTGTTTAATAACGTCTTGCATGGCACCGTATCTAATGCCTTCTGAAAAGCCAAATACACCACATCCAATGGTTCCTCCGTATCTATTTCTACTAGTTACAACTTACAGATTTGACAAACATGATTTCCCTTTCGTAAATCCATGTTTACTCTTCCCAATGGTATTATTGTATTATAATGTCCTGTACCGCATCCTTAATAATAGATTCTAGCAGTTTCCCTATGACTAATGTCAATCTAACTGCGTTTTCTCTCCCCCTCCGTTCTTAAATAGCGGGGTTACATTAGATAACTTCTAATCTGCGGGAACCGTTCTAGAATGTATTGAATTTTGGAAGATGACAACCACTGCATCCCCTATCTGTATCGCCATCTCTTTCACCCCCTAGGATGTAGGCCTTCAGATCCAGGGGATTTATCGTCTTTCAGTCACAGTTATTTCTCCAGTAATATTTTTTTACTAATGTTAATTTCTTTCTGTCCCTCATTCTCGCTGGACCCTTGGTTCTCGACTATTTCTGGGAGGTCTTTCGTGTCTTCTCCCGTGAAGACAGACACACGGTATGTGTTTAATTTCCCTGCCATTTCCTTATTCCTCATTATAATTTCTCCTGTCTGAGCCTGCAGGGGACCCACATTTACTTTCGCTTATCTTTTTTTTTGCATACCTATAGCCTTTAGCGTCTGTTTTTATGTCTCTCGCAAGTTCACTCTGATATTCCATTTTTCCTTCCATGATCAATTTCTTGGTCCTCCTTCACTGAATTCGAACATCCTCCAAACCTCAGGCTTGCTGGTCTTTTTGGCAACATTATAAGCTTCATCTTTTGATATAATGCTATATTTAACTTCTTTTCTTTGACACGGTTGGACCACTATTCCTGTGTGGTTTTTGGTGCCTTAAAGGAATGTATGTTTTTTGTAAATTATATATTAATTCTTTAAATGCTAGGCATTGCTTGTCCAGCATCATACCTTTTAATGTATTTTGACAATCTACCGTAGCCAACTCACCCCTCATACCTACGTGGTTTGTTGTGTCTGGATTTAAGACCTTAGTTTCGGATTTAACTAAATCTCTTTCAACCTCAATATTAAATTATATCATATTATTGTCATTCATTCCTAAATGTCCCTTTTCGACAAGGTTATTAGTTAACCCTTTGTCATTGCACAGTACTAGATCTAAAATAGCCTGTTCCCTCATTGGTTGCTCAACATACAGATCTGGAAAACCATCTTGTATACATTCCAAGAAATCGTCCTCTACATTATTACTGCATATTTGGTTTGCCCAGTCTATATGTAGACTAAATCATGAATCCTAAGAAATTGCGAATTATAAATGAAATAATGTAATTATAAAAGAAGTACTGTTGCCAACTCAGCAGACACTGAGAGCCAAGTTTGGTAAGAGGTCAGGAAACGAACAACGGGCCTTCCAGCAGACATGACTAAACTGATAACGGAGGTAGCAAGAAGCTGTAGGATAAGCAAACTGTCTATAGATGAGCAACACGATATTTAGAACCGAAATAAGGAAAAAGCTGAATTCTTGAGGATGGGAGCGGATTTCAGAGGTAGTCATTCCCCTGTAATTAGACCATGGAATGGGTAAACAAGATTGATGCATGGTCTCCAGGGGCCCTCGAAAAAAGTTATAAAAACTGGCAACTGAGAGCAAGAAACAGACAAAGTGAGGAAACTGTTTCCTCAAGGTAGATTTCATGTTGGCTTCTGATTAATACCTCCACCAGCTCGCGATCTGCTTGAAGACCACTGCTCTGCCTCAATGCCTGTCCGTTCTGTGCCAGGCATGTAGATTGTTCTCGTCTGCCACGGGTTGTATGTCGACTGTATCTATCTTCATCACATGTTGTATCTGATGTTGATTATAACTGCCGCTCCCTAATAAAACACATTACAACTTCTAAGACCCTTGGATATTCTGTGTGTGACCTGTGATCTAAATCTTACAGTGGTGTCAGAACTTAGATCACAGAGTTGGGAGTTATCAGGTTCCAGTTCAAGGACCGGGAAGACTTGGTTGCCTGTGCGTGATCATCGCTAAGACTGGGTAGGGGACTCTCTGAAAGAAGACCAAGAGAGCGTGATAAATAAGTAAAACCAGAAACATAATGGCATTGGCTTATCACCGGGAACATTAATATACAGTTTGGTAGAAAAATCTGATGCGTCTGCAGCAAAGGACCGTCTAAAAATCCTAGAGTATAGTTATGAGAACTATGATTACATTCTTCAAAGAGTCTCTGAGGTTATCCAGGAAAGCAAACTTAAGCAGAACAAAGGCCGAGATATGTTAACTGATGGAGCACAATTGTGCAATGCACAGTTAAATAAGAAAACAATGATTTAAATGAAGAGATAAACAAGCTGCAAAAAAGGTAGCAACGATTGTCAGGAAATCACTTCCGTCCTTCACAGCCAGATACGCTGGGAAAGAAAGGCCCATGACGAAAAGAACTAAACCAAATGCTAGAGCAAAATATTGAACTACAGGCAGATTATACCAGGTTGAGTGAGGTTAGAAGATGAAACGGGCACTTTAAGGGGATTAAACCTTCGGCAAACCTTAAGTGCTCTAGTACAGCAGGACCTGGGGGTACTTGTGCATGAAACACAAAAGGAACAGGTACAGCAAGTGATCAGGAAGGCCAGTGGTATCTTGGCCTTTATTGCAAAGGGGATGGAGTATAAAAGCAGGAAAGTCTTGCTACAGCTATACAAGGTATTGGTGAGGCCACACATGGAATACATCATGCAGTTTTGGTTTCCATATTTACGAAAGGATATACTTGCTTTGGAGGCAGTTCCGAGAAGGTTCACTCGGTTGATTCTGGGGATAAGGGGGTTGACTTATGAGGAAAGGTTGAGTAGGTTGGGCCTCTACTCATTGGAATTCAGAAGAATGAGAGGTGATCTTATCGAAACATATAAGATTATGAGGGGGTTTGACAAGGTGGATGCAGAGAGTATGTTTCTACTGATGGGGGAGACTAGAAATAGGGGGCATAATCTTAGAATAAGGGGCCGCCCATTTAAAACAGAGATGAGGAGAAATTTCTTCTCTCAGAGGGTTGTCAATCTGTGGAATTCGCTACCTCAGAGCAGTGGAAGCTGGGACATTGAATAAATTTAAGACAGAAATAGACAGTTTCTTAAACAATAAGGGGATAAGGGGTTATGGGCAGCGGGTGGGGAGCTGAGTCCATGATCAGATCGGCCATGATCTTATTGAATGCCAGAGCAGGCTCGAGGGGCCATATAATCTACTCCTGTTCCTAAGTCTTATGTTCTATGTTATTATGAACCGATGCACTCACTACAGGTAGATTGATGAAGACGAGGTCAAATCGGTTTTTACCTTATGTTTGTACAGTCACCACATGCCGCAGGCCCAGACTGGCAGCAAGTACCTTCAGGACTCGAACAGCTTGGTCAATAGTGCTGCTACTGAATCACTCTTATGATGGACATTGAAGTACCCCACCCAAAGTACATTCTGTGCACTTGCTAGCCTCAGTGCTTCTTCCAAGTGCTGTTCAACATTTATTCATTTGCTCATAGAGGGCGGGAGGTAATAATCAGCAGGAGCTTTTCTTGCCCATGCTTAATCTAATGCCTGAGACTTCATGGGTTCCGGATTCAATGTTGAATATTGCAAGGGTCACTCCCACCAGGCCGTTTACTAGTGCCGCCCCTCTGTTGGGTCTGTCCTACCAGTGCGACAGGACATCACCAGGATATAGTGGCTTAGTAGTCCATTTTGGAGGGCAGCTAAGCGTCAATCACATTGCTGTGGGTCTGGAGTCACATATCGGCCTTGCCAGGTCAGGCCGGCAGATTTCCTTCCCAAAAGGACATTAGTGTAGCAGATGGGTTTTTTATGACAATAACATAGTGTAATGGTCACCGTTACTGACACAAGCTTTTATTCCAGATTTGTTTAATTAACTGAATTTAAATTCCCCAGCTGCTGTGATGGGTTTAGATCTTACATCTCCCGATCATTAGTCCACACATCGTGATTACTATTCCAGCAACATAGCTACGATGCTACTGTACTGTTAAAACCAGTGAAGCCTGCCGACTGACGCTCCCAGGCATGCGTGCCATTAACGGAATTCTCTGGAGTTAAAATACAGCCTCCGAGAGATGTCATTTTCCACTTCTGCTTTGGCCCAACCATTACTTTCTCTATCGTTTGTGTCCATCATTTCAGATCTGTAGTCAGAACAAAAGTCATGAAAAACCTCACACAGGATGTGTGTAGTGGAAGATCCTCAGGGAACAGCAAATCTCTTGGATTCAATAAGGTGGAACGTTGACAGAGTTCAGAGTTTATGAGGCATTGTGTTTAATATCTATATATACTTGCTCTTTCCAATAAAAGATGCTTTAATTGTTCCCCAATCAGACAGATTAAAATCACTGATTGTCACCCTCCCCACAGGTGCATAGGAGGGACGCATGTGCCCGTGGTGTCCACTTAACTTCCGGGTTTAGGACCCTGCGGGGCACAGGCCCCTAAACCCGGCACTTGTGATCTGTCAAAAATTCTGTTGACTGATCGCACGCTTGCGAAATTAAAGAACCTTCGCGGGCAGAGGTTTGGGCTATTTGCCGAACACCTGCCCAGCGAATGTCCTTCAAAGTTGTATGACTGAAAAAAGCAGTAGTAAGGCCTGCTCTTATCAGTGTAAAATTTTTCAATACTGGGAAAGATATTAAAAACATAATGTAAACATTGAAAATCCTGTTGAATCAGGATTTATTTTTAGACCCTTGAAAATAAGTAAATTTATTCATAAAAAAATAAAAAATGTTGTTTCAAATAATTAATTACATTCAATTTGCATTAATTTGACATATGTGATGTTTTTTTGTTATTTTGTGTTTATATGTTTTACGGGGGGCTGGGATTAACATTCATACTTATGGTTGTTCCTTATATACGGAATCACCAAAAGTCTGAATGGGAATACTCTGGTAGCTTGAGCATGCCCACGTGATTCCATTGATGTGTACGGAACCCTTATCACCCTGAGATACGTGTGCTTCTATGAAGACCTTTACATAGAGCGCCAGGACTAGAAGTATCGAAACCTCCAGGATTACCAGGTAGATTTGCAGAAATTTTTCAGGTTGGAAGCCCCCAATCTCAAAATCTGGGCCCATGTGTAGTAACATTCCAACCAGGCTGTCCTCTTCAACACACAACTGGTTAACTTTCTGCTGCATTAATTTTCAAACAAAGGCATGGACAAATACAAAGAAAACCCCATTAATATTATAACTATTATATAGTTAATGTCGTCATTACTATGGATATAATGGAATTCAATGACATTTCATGGTCATGTGCGGCTAAGCATTTAGAAGATTTATTCAAATGACAGGGCCACATATCTTCACCACTCCTCCTGGTAAGCACTTTAACCATTTATGATGATGGTTCTTCACTCTCACCTTCTGATTTAATTTCACGCTTCTCCCTCTTACCCTACCTCTATCATGATTCACTTTCTGTCTTAATTGTTTCTCTTCTACGGACTGTGCCAAGACTGGCTAAACAACGAGAACCTAATTCGTGGCTGTCATTTGAGAAACAACTCTGCTGGTGTTCTATCAGTAGTTGTATGAGGAATATTACAATAAGTAATTAGAAAATTAACCAATTTGTGGTCCAATGACAACTGCCGTTTCTTTGGATTTGGATCCAATATTTCCTTGATAAGAGCACGTTTCACCATTTGTAATGTGCGCTCTGCAGCACCATTTAAAGCAGGGTGGTACGGTGGAACCTTGATATGTTTCACACCATTTCTGCTCGTGAACTGTGCAAATTCTTCTGAACAAAATTGTGCTCCATTATCAGACGTAATTTCCCCTGGGATGCCATATGAAGAAAATAATCTTCGCAAATTGTCTAGTGTTTTACTTGTTGTTATCTTCCGCATCAGAAAAACCTTGACTCACTTCGAATGGCTATCAATCACAATGAACAATTGCTGTCCTTCTAGTTCAGCAAAATCGATATATAACATTTGCCACACCCGGGGAGGCCCTTTCCAAGGCTGTAATGATAATGGTGGTCATTTCTTGCTTACCAATTGACATGTTATACACTGACTAATGATATATTGTATATCTTTATCTCGACCTGGCCATCATAAGTAATTGGTTGCAAAACTCTTGATCAAGCATATTCCCAGGTGGTGGCCATGAAGATCTGCTTATAAGTTAGACCTAGATAACTATGCTTAAACCCCAGAATGTACAATCTTTATCCACGGACAATTCATTCCTACGAACGAAGTATGGATGAAAAGCTTTCTCTGTTACCTAGTTTGGCCAGCCATTTGCTATGTAATTATACACCTTTGACATAACTGGGTCACGTTTGGTTGCTCTACTAATCTCTTCAGCTGTGACTGGCAGTTCATCAATGTATAAAGAATAGAACATTTCTTCCTTATTAGGGTAACTTGTGATGGGAATGGCAACCTAGACAGAGGATCAGCATTATTGTGATCAGCTGATGGTGTGTACTCAATGTCGTACGTATATGGTGACAAAATCAAAGCCCATCTCTGCACTTGGGCTGCAGATAAGGTTGGAACTGGGGGCCTTGGATGGAGGATTGCTGTCAGAGGCTTATGGTCTGTAACATAGTAAACTTACGACCATACAAGTATTTGTGGAACTTCCTGGCCCCCAAAATTAATGACAAAGCTTCCCTTTTGATCTGCGCATAATTACACTCACTGGCACTGAGAGTGCATGAAATAAAAGCAGTTGGTCTCTCCTCCCCAATGTGTAGTACATCAGAGATCACAGCCCCAACTCCATATGGAGAGACATCACATGCTAGCTTGATTTCGTTAGATACATCATGATGCTCTCTACCACCTAGCTTTTACACTCCTTGAATGCTGCATTATTCTGACCACTTCCACTGGACCTGTTTTTTCAACAGCTCATTCAGTGGATGTAATACTGTAGCTAAATTTGGTCGGAATTTCCCATATCAGTTCAAAAGACCACAAAATGATCGAAGTTCAGTGACATTCTTGGCAGTGGGTGCATTTTTTATTGCATCCAGCTTTCCCTTGGTTAGATGTCATCATCATAGGTGGTTCCTCGAAACGTGGATGCTTCCATGCCAAAAAAAGATGAGTTCACAGGTGTTTCAATGAAGGACCCGAAATATATCCTCAAGGGTGAAAGATGCCTCTGCGTGGATTTTTTTTAATATGTGGTGGTCGTTGAACACCAGCCACCACATGTGCTTGACACGATCTCGCTGCTCCTGCAGTACCTGCCCACACCCCCGTCACCAACCTGGACCTTGATGATGTCACTCTTCACTGCCGTTGCCCTCCTGCACCAGCACGTGCTTCTCCCTGGAGTGGTATGTCTCCATGCTGCCAATGGCCGCCACTCGCCGCTCCTTTTATGGCCCCAACCTGCCGCTGATGGTCTCTCGCAGGTCGGGGTCTCCACGCTTGGTTGGATGTAAACCATCTTTGTCTACTGTGTGCCCTAAATATTCCACCGAGTTTTGAAATAACTCTCACTTGCGAGCAGTGAATCGCACTCTGTGCTTTTCCAGCTGTTTGAACATTTCATTCAACATGTTATTATGGATTTGCCTATTTGGTACTGAAATGATTATATCATCTAAATAACGCACTACCTCTTCAATGACTTGCAAAATCTGTTCATCGTGCCTTGGAATATGGCAGGGTGGAAGACATTCCAAATGGTAGCCTATTAAATTGTTATAGGCCTAGATGAGTATTTATAGTCAAGCATGACCTGGACTCCTCATCTAGTTCAAGTTGTAAGTTGGCATTTGTAAGATCTAATTTTGAGAAATCTGTCCAACTGTCAGCATTGTGAACAAATCTTCTACATTTGGCAATGTATTGGGGAGATTACCCTCTAGAACTTGGTTTATGGTTACTTTATAATCATCATACAACCATACCTTACCTTCTGACTAAGGTACAACAACAATGGATGTAGCCCAATCACATCGATCTATCTTAGAGATAATGTTCTCAGTCACTAGTCTTTTGAGTTCTTGCTCAACTTTCTCCTTGAGTGTATATATGGTACAAGATGTGGCTTGCAATAAACTTGTCTAGCATCCTTCTGTACTCTGACACTCGCCTGAAGCCTTGGATCGGATTGCCTGTTTCACATAACACCTTTCGATACTTCTTGATGAATCATCCTTCAATGCAAATCTCGTCTCAACATGAAAAATCGTATTCCAATCCAGCTTCAGTGATCCAAACCAATTTCTACCTAGCAAGGCAGGCTTGTCCCCTGCCACCATGAAGAGAAGTAAGCTGGGAAATTAATCCTTGTATTTCACCGGAACTGTGACACGTCCTACCACAGGAATGTTCTTTCCTGAGTAGCCTCGCAGCTCTACCTTGGATTTTTCCAATGGAAATCACGCAATTTGTCGAGATATAGTGATTCTGGTACTACATTCATGGATGCAGTGTCAATTTCCATGGATATTTTGAATCCTGCAATGTCTACTTGGATGACGATACTTCGTGAATCGCTGTGAGATACCTTTGTGGTCCTGATGACGTGTATCTCCAAAACCTCCTCCTCGTGTTGCTTTTCTTCCATGCTATGTATTCTCTGGGGATTTCTTCTTATAGACTTGAAAGTTGGTCAGTTGGCATGTCTTCGCAAGGGGACCAGTTTTCCTGCAGAAGAAACACTCTGCCTTCACATATGGACAACTTTGAGCAATGTGTTGTCCCTGGCATCATTTCAATGTATTATTATCTTGGCCAAGTGCTGAGGCCTTGGGGTCCAACTGCCTTTTTCTTTTATCCTGCAGGCGATTCACCTCGGTTGTCTGACGACTGAAAATGGTACAAAATTCTCGGGAATATTGGTCAGCCATATCCATTGACATGGCTGTCTGACAAGCTAAATCAAAAGTCAAGTTAGAAGTTGTCAACAACTTTCATCTGTTTGCTTCATTTTTCAAAAACAAAGCAGTCATACAAAGCTCGGTCCTGAAAGTTTCGGAAATGATAGTGAATGCATAGCTCCTTTCATGCTACAATGTACTCACTGATACTCTCGCTGGTTCACTGATCTCATATTACAAAATAATAACTTTCAGCAATTTCCAGGGGCTCAGGACTGTCGTGCTTTTCTAACTTGCTTAAAATTACCATAAGTGATGTGTCCTTTGCCTTGACGGGAACACGCACATTTGTCAGCGTTTCATACACCTCTGGGCATGCTTCAGTCAGGAAAATAGCCCGTTTACTTTCTAAAATCACCTGATTACTCTTTTCATCATTGGGGGCTTCGATGGTACTATTTTCAGTGAAAAACATTTCTAGCCTCTCGGTCACGTTGAAACGGATTTTTAGCTGTTCTGCAACACAAATTACCTCTCTAGTCTCTCTGCTGTTAGGCTGGATTGATCCACCAACAAAAATTTCAGTGAGGGTCGCCAATGCGGAATATTCTCTACGACATCACAAACACACAGAATTCAAGATAACTCTTAACACAGGAACCTATCTGATGCCTTTATTTATTTACAGCAATGGCTGCATCACCACAGTAGTCCACTAGGTGGATCAGTCATCTACTAGGTGGAGTGATATATTACACCATCACCATAAATGATTAAAGTGGTTATCAGGAAGATTGGTGAAGATATGTGGTCCTCGCACACATTTTGGTCAAGATGCTTGATCATGGACAGGTTAGGTTTGTTCACATTGATCATATTTTACCGACAGATGTGGAAGGAGTTGAAAGTTGGAATGATTCGATTATTTCTGACTCATCAAATTGTGTTGTTACAAGTAGAGTATCATTAGCTGTGCTTGTGATGTAGCAGAGAATATATCACAATTATATGAATGTGGTCTGCACAGTTAATGTCGTCATTACTATGGGAACAATGGAATTGAATGTAATTTCATGATCATGTGTGGCTAAGCGTTTCAGAGGGATGATTCAAATGGCATTCGAGGGGACACATGTCGATCTAACTGTTAATCCCTCTTTTACCTCGGCACACTTTCAGAAACTAATATTTCTGCATATCTGTGGCCTGCTCAGCTGTATACAACTGACTGTATCACTTTCTTTGTGTATCTGAATGCTCTTCAATCTCACCTGTAGCATTGAGGTGCTTAATATAAATTAAATATAGCATAAATTAAAGAAGATAGAGAACATCCTTGATGTAACTAGGATCTAGAGAACACTATTCCATCATAATGATGTATATTTATTCCATCAAATGCCTCGCATTAAACTATAAATAAATTATCGTCAGCTTCAAGAGTCTTATACCATTACTATAGGAAAGCAGGTGTCGCAATAGTTTGTTTGGAACGTATGATGACATTAATATTCTTGACTCCTTCCTCTTTCAACGGAGAATAGCATTGCAAAATATCCCTGATGAGTAGGGGTGAATATTACTCGCCTTAATTTGTTTGTTCAAATGACAGTAACTAATGAGAATTATTGTGTAATGTCCATGTGTCACTTGAGGTTTCTCTAAGATATAAATAAGACCTGAATTTGAAAGCAGAAGTTTTTCAACACAAACTGGCAACTTCGTTTTACTCACACAATGAAAAGGCCGATAATCATACAGATAGAAAACATTTACTATCCGATTCTTGAAATAGTTGGTCTTCCTGGTAAGCCTCTTACAATCAGTTAATGCTCATCTTTAACAGTGCTTCACTGTGTCACTGTTCCTGCTGTCGTGTAATGATATTACCTGTTTGTTTTGGTGTGTTTGATTTGCAGAAACTGATTATTGGCATCATAGAAGTAAACCAAATGACTCCAAGTTTCTGTTATATTTTTAATGTAACAACCTCAGTAGCAGCACAATTTACTCTGACTACTTAAATTCAGCAATTCAGTAGATATGTCTCGGTCTTAAAGGACAGTCTTGTAGTTTTGTGTCGAAGACAAGTATTAGTATCGGATCCAGTTGTCAAACCAGCAATTGTTAAAGGGATTTCAGAAGGCTGCTCAAGAAAAGACAAAGGCAATGTTCTGTTGTATATTTGTGAACCCAGAAGAAACTGAAGATCTCCTTCCATGCCCAACAAAACATTCTGGCGCACTGCTGGCGTATTGTCACCTCCTTGGGATTGCATCCCGCCCATTAGCAGAATAACATCGGAGCCGAATGGTTCCCCGCACTTCCCAACCGGCAGCAGCTCCGGACGCCCTTCCGCCGCATGCAGCTAGCCAGCAGCGGGTAAACAAGGCTGGAAACTGAACCTCAGGCGCTGAAATTGGTCTTCCTCAGCAGCGCCAGATGGACTCGGAGGGAATGGGCCGCTCATTTTACACCCGGCCTGATGTTCGTTTTCTTTGAGAGAAATCCGCACATTGTGAAGCAGACTGTCTATTCACGATGAGTTTATTTTGTGCTACTGGCGAAGAACAATTTAACCACTTACATCTGGCATGCCTTGCATGCAGAAACCTCTTAAGATGAAACTCAAAGTTGTTGGTGTATTTATAACATAACTATAGACTATGGTATACATTTTGGTCTACAATACCTCATCATTTTGTGTCACATTTGTAAAGCGCGGACTGATGCTGGGGAAGTCAATCTAAATATAATTTGTGTCCATGGCCACTAATTTTCCGAGTTGGGATGGCAGCAATGAGTTTCTATCGCTGCTACTGGCCATGGAAACCCATGGGTGCAATGGCCACTATATGTTTGTGTCAGGTGAAGTCATTGATTGCTGGCAACTATTTGGTAATAGAGCTTATGGAGAACCTGAAGCGCTTGATTCTGAAACTGTGATATATTGTGTTACTTTAAGCTGGAGTCAATTCTGAGGCTGCGAAACAAAACGAGATAAGTGCTACTAAAGCACGTCCAGCTATTGCTGCATTGTTGTAATTCTAAATGCAAGTGGTGATTTCTCTGGTAACCATGGGATAGATTTTAGTCTTTACATTCGGGGTGTTCTGCATCGTCTGGGCTAAGCACAAAATGCCAAATCCTCTGCGGAGGACATGTTTCCCTAAAAACAGCGAATTGTCCTCCATTACTATCAATGGACGGAATTCGGGCGATTTCTGATAATACTTGTGGCCACAGCTAACACATTTGCCTTCTTATCTACAGGGGTAGAGTGGTGCTAGCAGAAGATAAGAAGATAATATCAGAAATAGGAGCAGGAGTAGGCTATTTGGCCCCTCAAGCCTGCTCCGCCTTTCAATAAGATCATGGCTGATCATGGACTCAGCTCCACCTCCCTGCCCGCTCCCCACAACCCTTCACTCCCTTATCACTCAAAATTCTGACTATCTCCGCCTTAAATATATCCAATCACCCAGCCTCCACAGCTCTCTGGGGCAGAGAATTCCATAGATTTACAACCCTCTGAGAGAATACATTTCTCCTCATCTCAATTTTACATGGGTGGCCCCTTATTCTAAGACTGTGTCCCCTAGTTTTAGTTCCCCTATGAATGCAAGTATCCTTTCTGCATCCACCTTGTCGAGCCCCCTCATTATCTATCGTGTATGCCTCTGACATCCTTCGATATTCAGTTTCATTGACTTCAATAGAACTCAATATCAAGCGAGGGGTATAACAGGCAGTCGATGCGATACCATCCTGTTCAGCGCTACTGCCCAAAACCAATTTCTCTCCCATGGAGCGTGCTGATGTTTAATGCCCAGGCGATGAAGACTACAATCTATCCCAAGTTTCTGTGTATGGTACAAATAGAGTGACTCCAATAGAATGTCCACTGATCTGCTCTAAAATTCCACCACAGCCTCGAAAAAATATCATTGTAATCCGGGAGAAACAATGTAAAGGGTTAAAGTTATCAGAGGAGATCTGCCGATCCCTCCCCAGTAATTGTATTCAATAATGTTGCTGCACACATTACATCCCTGATGCCCTGGTCACTTCCACCTCCAACAATGCGATGAAGGTCACGTGGGATTTACAATGGTCAGGGCGCCTGCTCCTTACATTATCATCCATGTGTTAAAGGTGAGAAGTTCCCTCTTTGCTGTTTGTTCTTTCTCACCGTTTGATAAACTAAGAAATAAATAATTCAAAGCAATAATAAACGTTAATTCATCTGTCGATAGATTTTTTTGAAGATTGTTAGTTACTGAAGTTAATTCATACATCAGGCGCAAAACAGGGAATAGATCTATTGTGTGATGGCAATTATATGGGTTGTCCCTATTGTCAGAGAGATTTCCTGCTCTATGTTTCTATAAGGTGCAGTTTCAAAAGCTTAAATATCCGCTCCTATTAGTGATTTGGGTCTGAGACAAGAGCTATTGGTTTTTACATTATTCGGCTAAGACTAGAAGCCAAAGAACAGTTTATACGTCGTACATAGTGGACAATATTTACACTTTGATTAAAATACACAGCTCGAAATACATCTGGGAGGAATGTTGAGAAATTCTTTAAGACGGTTATCTCGAGTATCAGCAGGTATCTGGGGGTAGACATCCTTGGGCGGAATGACCTGTTATATACCCCTCCCAATATTCAGCTCCATTGGTGTAAGGAAATGGACATCGAGCGGGCAGATAATGGGCGAACCCCGCATTACCCCCTCGGCGATCCTGCGTTTAGTTATTATTTCCGGAGCGCGACTTGTATTACTAGCTGTTGTACAATATTAATAAACTAAATTACAAATGCGCTTTAAAGGTTTGCATCTGAGGCAAACCAGTGTCCACATTTCTAATAATATCGGATATATCATAAAATTCCCTCCGTCCATGCTCAGACTCATATATCGCTCGTGATTTAACTGGTTACTTTGATGTAACAGATTCTGGTGACATATAGTCGGGACACAATCCATAATAAAATGTTTCTTATTATATTGTGCATATGAAGCAATGTGTCACTGAGAAAGCTTTATTTTCTGGTCATTTGCTGAGGAAAAGCACGGGAAGGACACCTGGTAGGAATTTTCACCTGCTCCCCAAAGATTGAACGATTGAATATTGCAGTCAGAATCATGCTGTTGCCCTGAAACCTACATTGCATGATTATTGAGGATATTTGCAATAAGCAGATACTGGCGTACATTTTCAATCTGAAGTTTCGCTTAAAACTGGCGATAAGGGTTTGGCCATCCAATATTGTCTGTCAGTGGTTCCGCAACGCCGGTTTACACCAGGAAGGACAGATGGAAAGCTTCACCGTGATGTGTCTGGAGGAACAGGGATAAGCAAATCAGCCGCCCGTGTTGCACCTAGCTGGACATTCCTTTATGTTGAAGTGAAAGGAAATGAAACTCAGGTGGATTCAATTGTGGCCGCCAGTCGGAAAAGCCCATTGTTGGCCCGGTAGAAAGTTGAAAATCAAACCATTCACTGCAGCAGTTTGTTCCTTTGAAGTAACTCAGAATAAGTTAGCGACGTGTACGCAGAAATAAATGTATCTTCTAAGAATTACTAGTATCATCTGATCGATTGGGAGAAATAAAGAGAGAGAGATTTGAGTGATAAGAAATCTTTCCATGAATTTTATACAGATTTCTCGCGACTGATCATCCAGTCAGATTAGGGAGCGTTAGTAATTTGATTTCCTCTTTTTTTGCAGCTAATTTGGTGACAATCGTCATTCTCTCCCGGGGAAAGTGCGGTCTCTCCAAATGCATCACCCGTTACCTGGTGGCCATGGCAGCGGCTGATCTAATGGTCCTGATTAATGAAGTGATTCTGTATGAGATTAAAGATTCTTATTTTCATATTCATTCCTGAACTATGCTCCGATTTGTAGTCTTAATCTCGCCTTACTTTTTGTTTCCATTGATTGCTCTGTCTGGCTTTCACATTTGATCGATATGTCGCTATTTGTTACCAAACGTTATGAACAAAATATTGCACCGAGAAAACTGCGGCTGTGGTGATAGCAGTGGTGTGTTCATTAAGCATATTAGAAAATATTCCAATCTACTTTGTATATGAACCACGGGAAATAATTGACAATGTACCATGGTCCTGCTATGTAAAATCAAGTTTCTACATCTTACCCATATGGGTAGCATTTTTGTGGTTGGAAACCATTTTAACCCCATTTGCTCCATTTGTGTTGATCATGCTGCTGAATGCCCTGACCATTAGGCACATTGTATTGGCCAACAGAGTGAGGACGGGACTCCGAGGAAACATCAAGGTTCAGAATCACAATGATCCAGAGATAGAAAACCGAAGGAAATCGATCATTTTACTGCTCGCTATATCTGGCAGTTTTCTATTGTTATGGATGGTAATTTTCATAGTTTTTGTATGTGTGCAATTTACAGGTACTCAATTTTTTGAAGTAGATTACAGCGACTCTTTCACCATTGCAGAACTATCTGGATACATGCTGAGGTGTTTGAGTTCTTGCACTAATACGTTTATTTATGCAGTGTCCCAGAGCAAATTCAGAGAACAATTGAAGATTAAGCGTCCCCTGGCTCTCATGACTAATTTATTGAAATGAGTTAAATTGCTTCACAGAACTAAAATGCAATTACATCCATCGTAAATGTGGAGAAGTTGTTCAATTGATAGCAGCAAATAGGAATCTCCAAAAGCAAATGGGTCCCCATATTAGATGTCAGATTGTCGGAGATCAAAGATGCTTGGGTATTATTAACTTTTGCGACATTGTAAGACATGCGATATGGGATCTGAACAAATACAAAAAAAATTTTCAGATCCGAAATAAAATCAATTCGACAAATATATCTGTTGCTTTCACTTGATCTTAACTCTACAGCAGTTTCGTTATCCCTCAAGCCCCACTCCCGTCAGTAACACATGTAGTTATCTGTTGAAACAGCCAACTGTTCCCCACAACTGATTAATTCTGTAAATAATCCTCTGTGAGTTTTATTCTTTCAGTGATAAGGTCCTGACTGAACTGCCATTTTTTCCCCAAGCTATGGATATACACCGTTTGCTCACAATTTATATTAACGATTTAGACTTTGGAATCAAAAGCTCAATTTCTAAATTTGCGGACGACAACACATTCTGGGAGGAGATAGTAACTGCTGAGAGAGACTGCAACAAATTAAAAAAACACATCATAAATGTGTAGCGGTCATTTAATTGCCAAATTAATTTTAACAGATAAGTGTGAGATTTCACATTTGGGTAAGAAAAATTAGGTGAAATGTTACTTGGAAAATAAGAATCTAAATGGGGTAGTTGAGCAAAGGGGTTTGAGAATACAAATGCACAAATCACTAAAAGTTGTGAAGCAGGACAATACTGCCATAATAAAAGCAAACCAAGCACTCTGGTTTATTTTTAGTGGGATAAAATTGAAAACAAGGGGAAGTTATGCTAAACTTGTATTGAACCCTGATTAGACAGCACTTGGAGTACTCGGCACATCTTTGGTCATCATATCTTAAAAAAGAATATAGCAGCACTGGAGAGTGTGCAAAAATACAAGGATGATACAAGAACTGCGAGGTTATTCATATCAGGAAATGATGAACAGGCTGGGTCTCCTTCTACTTGTGTTTCCTAACGGAGGGCTTTGAAATTAGGAAAGGTTTTGATAGAGTAGACACAGAGAGAGAGGCGAATAATATGGAAGCATTTAAGGGAAATCTAGCTCAGCATATGAGGGAGAAAGGTATGGAGGGTTTTGCTGATAGACTTATATCAGGAAGGATGAGAGGAGTTTTGACTGGAGCCGAAACGCCAGCATGGACTGCTCTGACCGAATGGACGATTTCTGTGCTGTATATTTTATGTAATTCTATGTAAACCCGGAGTTCAGATCTCACGTCAGCATTAAAGATAAGGCAAAACTAAGAAGTGAAGTCACAATGGAAATTAACTTAAAGTCAACAAAATGGGAAGTGGACTGAGGCAATATATTGGTCTACATATATTGGTTCCTTCCACTAAAGTTGCCTTCTTTGATCTACAATTCGAGAGATTAAATTAGCCGACTACATCGGGTCTCAGTCCATATCCATTCGCTTTAAAACTAGGCTGCTCTCTTCAATAAACATCATTTTCGCCCTTAACTTATTTCCAACAAAGGCACAAAAAAGCAAAGAAATCCCATCAGATTCGATGTTTCTTCTTGCACAGATTATCAGGTCTGCACAGTAAATATCATCACTGGCGTGGCGAATTTTCATAATAGCAACCATAGAATTCTAGCAAGGATGCAGTTTGGTTAATATATAAATCATATTTTCCTTCCTATTTGAAAATATGCAATGTAAAACTCAAAAAAAATGTAATTTTGTTACAGCATCACAGAAAACAAATTCCATGAATCTTTCCCAACATGCACAATTTATCATCATCATAGGCAGGCCCTCGGAATCGAGGAAGACTTGCTTCCACTCTAAAAATGAGCCCTTAGATGGCTGAACAATCCAATAGGAGATCCACAGTCCCTGCCACAGGTGGGACAGATAGTCGATGAGTGAAAGGGTGGGTGGGACTGGTTTGCAACAAGCTCTTTCCGCTGCCTGCACTTGGTTTCTGCATGCTCTCAGCGGCGAGTCTCGATGTGCTCAGCCTCTCCCACATGCACTTCCTCCACTTAGGGCAGTCTTTGGCCAGGGACTCCCAGGTGTCAGTGGGGATGTTGCACTTTAGCAGGGAGGCTTTGACGGGGTCCTTGTAATGTTTCTTCTGCCCACCTTTGGCTCATTTGCCGTGAAGGAGTTCTGAGTAGAGCGCTTGCTTTGGGAGTCTCGTGTCTGGCCTGCTCAGCGGAGCTGATCAAGTGTGGTCAGTGCTACAATGCTGGGGATGTTGGCCTGGTCAGGGATGCTAACATTGCTGTGTCTGTCCTCCCAGGGGATTTGCAGGTTCTTGCAGAGACATCGTTGGCGATATTTCTCCAGTGACTTGAGGTGTCTACTATACATAGTCCATGTCTCTGAGCCATACAGGAGGGTGGTTATTGCTACAGCCCTGTAGACCATGAGTTTAGTATCAGATTTGAGGGCCTGGTCTTCGAACACTCATTTCCTCAGGTAGTCGAAGGCTGCACTGGCGCACTGGAGGCGGTGTTGAATCTCATTGTCAATATCTGCATTGCTGATAAGAGGCTCCCCAGGTATGGGAAATGGTCCATGTTGTCCAGTTCGGGCTGTAGATCCCGATGATTGGGGAGCAGTGCTGTGCGGCGAGGACAGGCTGGTGGAGGACCTGTGTATTACGGATTTTTTGTGTAAGGCCCATGCTTTCGTATGCCTCAGTAAATACGTTGACTATGACTTGGAGTTCCGCCTCTGTATGTGTGCAGACAGATGTGCCGTCCACATACTGTAGCTCAATGACAAAGTCTGGGGTGGACTTGGACCCGGCCTGGAGACGGTGAAGGTTAAGCAGGTTCCCACTGGTTCTGTAGTTCAGTTCCACTCCACCGGGGAGCTTGTTGACTGTGAGGTGGAGCATGGCAGCGAGGAAGATTGAGAAGCGGGTTTGGGCGATGACGCAGCTTGTTTGACCCCGGTCCGGACGTGGATTGGGTCTGCGATGGATCCATTGGTAAGGATCACGGCCTGCATGTCGTCATGGAGCAGGCAGAGGATGGTGACAAACTTTTAGGGGCATCCGAAATGGAGGAGGACCTCCATAGACCCTCGCGGTTGACAGTGTCAAAGGCCTTTGTAAGGTCGAAGAAGGCCATGTTTAAGGGCTGGCGCTGCTCGCTGCATTTTTCCTGCAGCTGTCGCACTGTAAAAATCATTTTCTGAGGGGCCGCTACTATCATTTCAAAGAGGGAAGCGGAGAAGATTTCTGAAAATAATGGAAGGGAGCTGAGACGAATTGTAATGGCTGAAATCACTGCCCTCACTGGGATCAGCTACCTCACTTCCAACTGCCAATGTAAATTTCGGAAACACGTTTGGAGAGGACTTTTGATAAAGTTTATTTAAATAGCCTTCTAGTAGCACAAAGTGGACAATCTAACTTTTATATTCAAAACTGGCAGCTCTTCCCGCCATTCGCCAAACATCCCCTCGCAACCCCAGTGTCTGCTGCTGTGAGAATCGTAATCCCTTTGGGAAATAATCTGAATGTACATCATAATTTTAATATAACTCGCAGCAAAATTCATCGTTGACCAAATGGTGAAATATCCAAAAAGGTGATGAGCATTAGGGGAATGTTCTATATTTCTAAAATAACTCGGCTTCAGGCAGGGCTATTTGCCATTGACCCGAGGGGTGTTACTGGGTCCCGCTCCAAATTCCGGCTACACAGCCGGCGGGAAGATTCCCTTTTTCCTTCCAAATCCTTAGAATTTGACGGCCATAATTTCCCATAGCCCTTCCCAACGCCAAGCGAGATGTTTATACACATTTATCGTCCTCGCACTTGGTATATATCAGGCCAAACCCGGTTTCCTTCCTCTCCTCCCAAAGCCTGTTGTTGCTGAAACCCAACATCTCAGCATATCCCTGGGGCTGCTCAGCTGTATACAACGGACTAGATCACTTCCTATGTGTATCTGTGCCTTTACTGTAGAGGAATCAAGGGATGTGGGGATTGGACTGGACAGTGGAGTTGAGGTTGAAAATCAGCGTCTGCCCGACTCCTGCTCCTAATATGTTTGTTCTTATGTTCTAATAGATTCAATGTTGTTGGAAACAAACAACTTCATGTTAGGCAGAAAGTCCGACACTATTCTGATCTGGACATATCTGACCATTCTGGAATTCCCTACTATACCAGTGTTGGCACACCATCACCATGGATTTCAGAGGTCCAAGAACCAGCACATCGAGGTGGTTGTTGAATTTGCGCGATGGAGGAAAGTGGGTGATAAGGATTGAGCCGTCTGCTTTAGATCTCTCCTGGTTTTTATTTCTATTGACTTCAATTGAATTAAGAATTGGGAGAAATGCAAAACCTGCTGCCGATTCGCTATCACCCGTTTTACACCATCACAGCAAGTCAAAATCTGCAACAATATCTATTTCTGTTCCGGTGTGTTCACGCAGTCAGTAATTACAATTATCGTTCCATTAAAGTCAATGAAAAGGGGAAATCGGACGGGGTGCATAATGGGAGGTGAGTTGGATATCCTCCGGTTTACACCAGTGCTCAAAGCTAATCTTACATCCTGTCTGATTTCAGTTTCCATTGCGTGGATTTTTGCTTTTAGTTATGAAAACAGATTGTAGCATTCTTTTAAATCTCACTCGATTTTCGTTTACATTGAAGTCAAAGGAAAAGAAAGTCCAGGGCTGTGTAAAACAGGCGGTTGACCACTAAAAGCCGGTTTCTGCCCGGCAGTAAAGGTGAAAATTTACTCCTCATGAAGTCTATGAGAAGTACAATCGGCTGGGGTGCAAAACTGGTCTGTTCACTTCCAACAATGCAAATTAATATTTACCCAAAGTCTCGTCTACAAAATGAGGAGATGCTCCATCGTGACCTGTGGCACCACTTCTGTTCGGTACAACAGTAACATTCCTGCTCTGGGTGTGGGAATATATTAGCATGGATAGAGAATTGGCTAGCTAACAGAAAGCAGAGAGTCGGGATAAATGGGTCCTTTTCGGGTTAGAAATCGGTGGTTAGTGGTGTGCCACAGGGATCAGTGCTGGGACCACAACTGTTTACAATATACATAGATGAACTGGAAGAGGGGACAGAGTGTAATGTACCAAAATTTGCAGATGACACAAAGATTAGTGGAGAAGCGGGTTGTGTAGAGGACACAGAGAGGCTGCAAAGAGATTTGGATAGGTTAAGCGAATGGGCTAAGGTTTGGCAGATGGAATACAATGTTGGAAAATGTGAGGTCATCCGCCTTGGGAAAAAAAACAGTAAAAGAGAATATTATTTGAATGGGGAGAAATTACAACATGCTGCGGTGCAGACGGACCTGGGGGTCCTTGTGCATGAAACTCTTTTGAGTTTACCTGAAAAAAACAAACATTAAACCGTGCCACCCGCCCTGGATGACACAGCAGACATTTTCAAGGCCCTTTTTTTTCCTTTTTTGTGTTTTTTTTTTGTGTTTTTCTTTCTTTTTTTTTGGACACTAAAATCACAATTTTTCCCCAGTGCCCCCTATAAAAGGGAAGGGGGACACTAAAAGCACCGGCAATTAAAACAAATTAAACTTTAAAACGTAAAATCAAATTAAAATTTGGTTGCCGTGCGTGATGATGCACTCCAGTCCCTCCGGTGCCCACCTCTCGCGGAAGGCCGCGAGCGTACCGGTGGACACCGCGTGCTCCATCTCCAAGGACACCCTGGACCGGATGTAAGAGCGGAAGAGAGACAGGCAGTCAGGTTGAACGACCCCCTCGACCACCCGCTGCCTGGACCGGCTGATGGCACCCTTGGCCGTGCCCAGGAGCAGACCTACGAGGAGGCCTTCGGACCTACCCGCTCCCCTCCGCACAGGGTGCCCAAAGATCAGGAGAGTGGGACTGAAGTGCAGCCAGAATTTCAGGAGCAGCCCCTTCAAATAATAAAACAGGGGCTGCAACCTTGTGCATTCCATAAAAACATGGAACACGGACTCTTCCAGACCGCAGAAATTGCAGGCGGCCTGGGAGTCCGTGAACCGGCTTAAAAATTTGTTGCACGGCACTGCTCCATGCACTACCCTCCAGGCCAAGTCCCTGATGAATAGTGGGAGGACCCCTGCGTAGAGTGCCCTCCATCGGGAACCCCGCCTCCTCCAGATGGCAAGATGGTACGCCATGGCGTGTCCGGACGGCCGGCGAGGATGGCAAAGTTGAGAGTGTGCAGGAGCAGCCCGTACAGGAAACCCCTCCACGCGGAACTGAAAGGCACAGAAGGGATTTCCCCGAGGCGGCTCAAGTTGTGAGGCGCCGGCCCCCGAGGGAGGTTCCGGGGTTTGGCGCCGATGAGGAATTCCGTCCGGACGGGGGTCAGTTCGGACGGGATCTCCCCACGTGCTTGAGCCTCCTCGATGCACCTAACGGAGTCAGGGCCCAAAGCTGTTTTTAGCGACTCGATGGCTTCGGCCGCATGGCGGACGTTGGCAGAATTTAGGCGCCGCGCCAGCGTGTCTGGCGCCAACCAGCCCGCTCCTCCGCCATTGAGCAGGTCCGTGACCCTGGTCACCTCACCAGCCACAGCCCTCTCTTCCGACCGCCACATAAAACCTCGGTCGTGGAGGTACGGATTCCCGAGCAGCGGCTCCTGCAGGACAGCCGCCACTCCAGCCGGCGGAGAGCTGCGCTTGGTGGAGGCTTTGTTCCAGACCCCGATGAGTTCACTGTAAAAGACAGGCATCTCCCGGAGGGCGGTCCTGACACCCCCCAAGTTCACAAACAGGAGCTGCGTGTCGTAATTGAGGTCGCACTGCTGGCGGAAGAAATACGTCGCCAGAGCACACCACCTAGGAGGGGGCTCGACGTAAAGGTATCGCTGCAGGGTCTGAAGACGGAAAGTCGCGAACTGGGCGCTGACGCACACCAACGACTGACCGCCCTCCTCAAGCGGGAGACTCAAGACCGCAGCAGAGACCCAGTGCTTCCTGTTGTTCCAGAAGAAGTCCACCAGCTTCTTCTGTATCTTGGCGACAAACGCAGGGGGAGGGGTCAAAGTGACCAGCCGGTACCACAACATTGCGGCCACCAGCTGGCTTATGACTAGCGCTCGACCCCTGTAGGACAGCACTCGGAGCAGTCCTGTCCAGCGCCCGAGGCGAGCGGCGACCTTGGCCTCCAGCTCCTGCCAGTTCGCCGGCCAGGCTCCCTCGTCTGGGCTAAGGTAGACTCCCAGATAGAGGAGATGGGTCGTGCTCCAGGCAAAAGGCCTGAGCTCCTCCGTCAGGGAGTCCACCCGCCACTGACCCACCAGGAGTCCGGAACATTTCTCCCAGTTGATTCTGGCGGAGGATGCGGCCGAGTAAATCTCTTGGCACTCACGCATCCTCCGCAGGTCAGCGGGATCCTCTACCGCGAGGAGCACGTCATCGGCGTAAGCCGAGAGGACGACCTCCACGCCCGGCCCTTGCAGAGCCAGTCCCGTCAACCTCGTCCGCAAGAGGCGCAGGAAAGGCTCCACGCAAACGGCGTATAACTGGCCGGACATGGGGCATCCCTGGCGCACCCCTCTCCTAAAGCGAAGGGGCGCCGTCAAGGACCCGTTAAACTTAATCAGACACTCCGCGGCGGCGTACAAAAGTCGGATCCGGGCGACGAAATGCATCCCGAGCCCGAAAGCGCGCAGAGTTCCGAGCAGATAGTCGTGATCCACCCTGTCGAACGCCTTCTCTTGGTCGAGGGATAGGAAGGCGACCGACAGACCAGCCTCCTGGGAACAATGGATGAGGTCCCGGACCAGATGGATGTTATCGTGGATTGTCCGGCCCGGGACCGTGTAGGACTGGTCGGGGTGGATCATGTGGTCCAGCACGGCACCAAGGCGAGCAGACATCGCCCTGGCGAAAATTTTGTAGTCCGTGCTGAGGAGGGAGACCGGGCGCCAGTTCTTAAGGAGGCGGAGATCGCCCTACTTAGGCAGCAGGACGATGACTGCCCTGCGCCAAGAGAGGGGCATCTCCCCGGTCGCCAGACTTTCCCCCAGGACCCGCGCGTAGTCGCTCCTACGGACGTCCCAGAACGCCCTGTGGAACTCCACGGTCAGCCCGTCCAGCCCCGGGGATTTTCCCCTCGAGAGCCGGTCGAGGACACCGGTCAGGTCCGCCAGGCTTAGCGGAGCTTCCAGATTTTCGGCGCCCTCCGGGCTGACCTTCGGCAGGTCCTGCCACAAAACTCTACGTGCATCCTCGCTGGACGGATCCGGAGAGAACAGAGCCCCGTAATATTCACGGGCCCTGTTGTTGACGCCCTCCGGATCCGAGACGAGAGAGCCGTCGTCGGCCAGCAGCGTCAAGAGCTGCTTACGGACACTCTGTCTTTTTTCCAGCGAGTAGAAGAAGGGGGAGCCGCGGTCCAGATCCCGCAGGAACCGGATCCGCGACCTCACGAACGCGCCTCGGGACCCGACGAGCTGCAGGTCCCTCAGCGCGGTCTTCTTTGCTTCGTACACCGTCCGCAGGGCCGGGTCCTGGACGACTTGACCGAGACGAGATTCCAGGTCGAGCATCTCTTTTTCTAGGCGCCCGACCCTGGCCGCCCACATCTTGGTCGACCCCCTCGCGTACTCTTGACAGAAGACGCGGACGTGAGCCTTGCCCACGTCCCACCATAGCCTCAAGAAGGGGAAGCCCCCCTGCTTCCTTCTCCAGTCGGACCAGAATCGACGGAACGAGTCCTGGAACCGCACGTCCTCCAGCAGCCGGTTGTTAAAGTGCCAGTACGCGGACCCCGTCCTCGCGCGGAGCGAAGCGAGCTCCGCCCACACCAGGTGGTGGTCCGAACACGGCACCGGCCGCATGGAGGCCGCCGGGACGCAGGAAACGTACGCCCGAGACACATAAAGGCGGTCGACTCTAGACCATCCTACTCCAGGCCTCACCCAAGTAAAGGCGCTGGAGTCGGGGTGGAGATTTCGCCAGACGTCCACCAAGTCGAAGGACCCGACCAGGTCCCTCAACTTCTCCATCGCCGTCATGCACTGCGGGGCACCGGAGCGGTCCCTCGCCTCGAGGGTGCAGTTAAAATCCCCCCCGAGGACAATGCAGTCGCCGACGTCGACGGAGCCAAGAAGAGCGGACACCTCTTCAAAGAAGCGTGTTTGCTGCGGGCCGGGCTGAGGGGCGTACATGTTCACGAGATGGAGCGGCACGTCCCCCAGGCGAACCGTTACGTGCAGCAAGCGGCCTGGCACAGGCTCCTCGACCCCCAAGATCTGCGGCTGAAAATGCGGGCCCAGCAAGATGGCCACCCCACTAGAAATGGCGGTGCGGTGGCTCATGCGGACCTCTCCTTGCCATTCCAGGAGCCACGTAGCTTCGTCTCCCGGAACTGTGTGGGTTTCTTGCAGGAAGCACACCGCATATTTTCCCTCCCGCAGGAGCGAAAAATTGTCAAATCTACGGCGTGCCCCTCTGCCGCCGTTGATGTTGAGGCTGGCTATGGTTATCTTCATGGCAAAAGCATAGTGCAACCTCTACCTTCACCTATTGTGGGGGAGGGAGCGGAGTCTTTTGTTGAACTCCACTCCCTCCGCAGCCCAGCGAGGAGTTCCTTGAGCTCATGCAGCTCAAGGTGTTGCGCCTTTGTCAAGGGCCCGCCCGCGGCCAAGGTTTTAGCGGCGGCGCGGACGGACCCCTTGATCAGCTCTGGCTCGGACCATTTTTCCAGGGCCAGTCGGGCTTGGTTGCAGCGACCCCGGCTCTGGGCCAAAAAGTCCCGGAGTTCCTTTGCAGGAATGAGGATGGTCTCGGCGGCGGCCGCGAGCAGATCCACCGCCTCGCTGGCGGTGGTCTCTAGATTTTCTCCCGCGTCCCTCACCGAGTCCCCGTCCTCCTCCGGGAGGTGGCTGCCAGCAGCCGGCCCATCGACCGCACAAGGTACGGCAAATGACCCGGCCGCTCCAACCGGCCCTGGCACTGCCCCGATCCCACCCCCAGGATCGTCGGCAGAGGAGTCCCCACTGGGCTCTTTTAAAAATGGTGCTGGGTCCGGAAATGACAGCGGAAGGGGTTCCCCCTCCGCCCCAGGAACCGGGGAACAAGGAGAGACCCGGCCATAGGAAATCCCCAGGCTCCCCAAGTGCTCCAGCTCCAAAGTAAGGGGCGAGGGTGGGTGTTCCTCCCCCTCCCCGCTGCCACCCCCCGGCCCAGCATCTACAGTGTCATAAAAAACATTCATTTCATTTTCTGCCGGATCGAGCGACTACCGGGGGAAGTTGGGTATTGGCTGGGCGGGCTCAGGTTCAGCCTTTTCGGCCCCGCCCGCCTCAGTCCCTGGGACGCCCGGCCCGGCGGCAATGCATTCCTCCGCGATCCCCACGCACCCCACGACAGGCAGATCTTCCACGCCATCCCCGGGAGGCAGAGGCTGGGCAGCCTCGACTGTCTCACCCTCCCCGGGGACAGACTCCTCTCGCCTACGGCGCAGTTTGGGAGTGCTGGTGGGGGACGCGGGACACGCGGCGGGCACCGACTTCTCCGCGGAGGGATGTTGTTCCCCCTCCGCCTCAACGGAGCGGCGCCTCCTTTTGTTGCTGGAGGTGCGCTGAGGCAGGGAGACCTCCATGTCTGCCGAGGCCTCCCACTCCGCCCCCCCCTTTTCCTTTTCTTGCCCGCGCCCAGGCCCCTCTGCGGTGTTGTTCAAGGGCTCGGGCAGGGGCTCATGGCACCCCGCGCTCGCTGGTGACTGGGTTGGGCTGAGCGCGGTGGTCAATCTTTCTGGCGCACCGAGGGGACCCGCCTCTAGATGTTTCGCCTTGTTCCGCGCCTTCTTTCCGGCCGGACGCTCTCCCTCCCCCCCGCCGGAGGCCGTGAAAACAAAGGCCCCCGACGATGCCCGCGCACCCATGGCTCCCGGCACGCGGACGCAACTAGGGGGAGGGGTGGCGGCGGCGCCAGCCTTGGCCGCCTTCGGTGTTTTGGCGGCCTTGGAGGCGGGGCAGTTCTTACGAACGTGCCCCACCTCCCTACAGGCATGGCACCGCACGCCGTCCGACGTCCAGAAGACGCGGTAGGCAGTCCCCTCGTGCACTACATTAAAGTGCCCTTCCGTCGTGTCCTCCCGCGCCAGCCGGACAAAGAGCTGGCGGCGGAAGGAGAACACGTGGCGCAGGCTGTTCTCCCTGAGGCCGAGCGGTATGGGGTTGATCCCCGACCTTACCTCCCCCAGTTGCTGTAGGTGAGGGAGGAGGAGCTCAGCGGGAACAAAGGGTGGGACGTTTGACACGATGACCCTCTGCGCGGTGGCCTCGAGAGGATCCACTGGCAGGAACGTCCCGCCCACCGTGAGCCCCTTTTCGATGGCCAGGGACACCGCCTGCTCCGACCCCAGGAAGAACACGGCCTTCCCAGACATCTTGGAGGCTGCGACAATGGCCGAGGTGCCGACTACCCCAGCCATCGCCCGCACGCACTCCTCGATGCTCATTGTGGGGTGAGTGTAGCTCTTGACCCCGTGTTTCTTTGTTATAAGTCTGAAAGGTGGCAGGGCAGCGGGTGGCGCAGGAGGTGCCGTGGAAGCGGTTGCCACCTGCGCATATGTCTTCGCTGGCCCTGCCACCGGCGTGGATGGGGTCGCCATCACGGGGTCCCTTTAAGGGCTACACCCACCCCAAAGTCACAGGCCTTAATGGTCTTAATTAGGCCTCTTATCTAAAAGACTGAGCAGAGGAGCTCTTAACGAGGCACACCTCTCCCCTAGTTGGCAATTGGGGAGGGGCCTTGGTCCCTCTGCTCAGTTGTCTTAATTGTTTTATCTTTTATTTTTTTTCTAAATTAGGAGGAAGGAGTCTCAGAGAGAGAGGGGAGAAACAGAGAAAGAGAGAGGGGGGTGGGAAGGAGGGGGAACTGCGAGGGCAGGTCTCCCCTCGCAGCTGTGGGTGGATGCAATCCCCAGATGGTAAAACACAAAATAGTCTTTGGGGTGGTCTTCGGGTGAGGGGAGAAGATGTCTTCACCTGGGGCAGCGCGAGCCACCAGGCACACACTCCTAACGATGTTAAATGGGTGATTAAAGAAATGAAATCTTCAGCCTGGTAGCTCCAGCTATCCCAGGCTAGGAAATTGGGGTGGGGGGGGGTTCAATTGTGTGTGGGGCCTAGTTGTAAGCAAGGCCCCCACACACACTTCCACACACACACACCCCCTGCGATGTTCCGGCACTCAGTGGTCTTCTTTCCTCCCCCCACCGATACAACAAAGTCTTTTTGGGAAATGCACCCACACCCACCTGTAGAAATGGTAGAGTCTCCCTCCTTCCACACTGGATGTTGTTTTGGTCCTTCCCCCTCTCTCCAACTCTTTGTAGAATGGTAAAATGTTCAAAGTTTTCTGCTTCCCTCCTCTCCCTCTGGGTGAAAGTTGGTGGTGAAGCCCCTTCCTTCCTTCTCTTCCTGGGCTGTTCTCAGGCCTTCCAGGCAGGAGCAAAAGTTGATAGCTGCTCCTCTCACTGCTCACAGCTCCAACTGAGCAGGACACGCCTCCACTGCTGCACGATTGGTTCCTTGTGCATGAAACTCTTTTGAATTTACCTGAAAATAAACATAAACATTAAACCGTGCCACCCGACCTGGGTGACACAGCAGACATTTTCAAGGCCCCTTTTTTTCCTTTTTTTTGGGTTTTTTTTTTGGGTTTTTTTTGGGGCGCTAAAGTCACATTTTCCAAGTGCCCCCTATAAAACGGGAGGGGGACACTAAAAGCACCGGCAATTAAAACAAATTAAACTTTAAAAAGTAAAATCAAATTAAAATTTGGTTGCCGCGCGTGATGATGCACTCCAGTCCCTCCGGTGCCCACCTCTCGCGGAAGGCCGCGAGCGTACCGGTGGACACCGCGTGCTCCATCTCCAAGGACACCCTGGACCGGATGTAAGGGCGGAAGAGAGGCAGGCAGTCAGGTTGAACGACCCCCTCGACCGCCCGCTGCCTGGACCGGCTGATGGCTCCCTTGGCCGTGCCCAGGAGCAGTCCTAAGAGGAGGCCTTCGGACCTACCCGCTCCCCTCCGCACAGTGTGCCCAAAGATCAGGAGAATGGGACTGAAGTGCAGCCAGAATTTCAGGAGCAGCCCCTTCAAATAATGGAACAGGGGCTACAACCTTGTGCACTCAATAAAAACATGGAACACGGACTCCTCCAGACCGCAGAATTTGCAGGCGGCCTGGGAGTCCGTGAACCGGCTTAAAAATTTATTGCACGGCACTGCTCCGTGCACCACCCTCCAGGCCAAATCCCCGATGAATAGTGGGAGGACCCCTGCGTAGAGTGCCCTCCATCGGGGACCCCCGCCTCCTCCAGACGGCAAGATGGTACGCCATGGCGTGTCCGGACGGCAGGCGAGGATGGCAAAGTTGAGAGTGTGCAGGAGCAGCCCGTACAAGAAACCCCTCCGCGCGGAACTGAAAGGCACGGAGGGGATATCCCCGAGGCGGCTCAAGTTGTGAGGCGCAGGCCCCCGAGGGAGGTTCCGGGGTTTGGCGCCGATGAGGAATTCCGTCCGGACGGGGGTCAGTTCGGATGGGATCTCCCCACGTGCTTGAGCCTCCTCGATGAACCTAACGGAGTCAGGGCCCAGAGCTGTTTTTAGCGACTCGATGGCATCAGCCGCGTGGCGGACGTTGGCAGAATTTAGGCGCCGCGCCAGCGTGTCTGGCGCCATCCAGCCCGCTCCTCCGCCATCGAGCAGGTCCCTGACCCTGGTCACCTCACCAGCCACAGCCCTCTCTTCCGACCGCCACATAAAACCTCGGTCGTGGAGGTACGGATTCCCGAGCAGCGGCTCCTGCAGGACGGCCGCCACTCCAGCCGGCGGAGAGCTGCGCTTGGTGGAGACTTTGTTCCAGACCCTGATGAGGTCCCTGTAAAAGACAGGCAGCTCCCGGAGGGTGGTCCTGACACCCCCCAAGTTCACAAACAAGAGCTGCGTGTCGTAGTTGAGGTCACGCTGCTGGCGGAAGAAATACGTCGCCAGAGCGCACCACCTAGGAGGGGGCTCGGCGTAAAGGTATCTCTGCAGGAAGACGGAAAGTCGCGAGCTGGGCACTGACGCACACCAACGACTGACCGCCCTCCTCAAGCGGGAGACTCAAGACCGCAGCAGAGACCCAGTGCTTCCTGTTGTTCCAGAAGAAGTCCACCAGCTTCTTCTGTATCTTGGCGACAAACGCAGTGACCAGCTGGTACCACAACATTGCGGCCACCAGCTGGTTTATGACTAGCGCTCGACCCCTGTAGGACAGCACTCGGAGCAGTCCTGTCCAGCGCCCTAGGCGAGCGGCGACCTTGGCCTCCAGCTCCTGCCAGTTCGCCGGCCAGGCTCCCTTGTCGGGGCTAAGGTAGACTCCCAGATAGAGGAGATGGGTCGTGCTCCAGGCAAAAGGCCTGAGCTCCTCCGGCAGGGAGTCCACCCGCCACTGACCCACCAGGAGTCCGGAACATTTCTCCCAGTTGATCCTGGCGGAGGACGCGGCCGAGTAAATCTCCTGGCACTCACGCATCCTCCGCAGGTCAGCGGGATCCTCTACCGCGAGGAGCACGTCATCAGCGTAAGCCGAGAGGACGACCTCCACGCCCGGCCGTTGCAGAGCCAGTCCCGTCAACCTCGTCCGCAAGAGGCGCAGGAAAGGCTCCACGCAAACGGCGTATAACTGGCCGGACATGGGGCATCCCTGGCGCACCCCTCTCCTAAAGCGAAGGGGCGCCGTCAAGGACCCGTTAACCTTAATCAGACACTCCGCGGCGGCGTACAAAAGTCGGATCCGGGCGACGAAATGCGTCCCGAACCCGAAAGCGCGCAGAGTTCCGAGCAGATAGTCGTGATCCACCCTGTCGAACGCCCGTCCAGCCCCGGGGATTTTCCCCTTGAGAGCCGGGCGAGGGCACCGGTCAGTTCCGCCAGGCTTAGCGGAGCTTCCAGATTTTCGGCGCCCTCCGGACTGACCTTCGGCAGGTCCTCCCACAAAACTCTACGCGCTTCCTCGCTGGACGGATCCGGAGAGAACAGAGCCCCGTAATATTCACGGGCCCTGTTGTTGACGCCCTCCGGATCCGAGACGAGAGAGCCGTCGTCGGCCAGCAGCGTCAAGAGCTGATTACGGACACTCTGCCTCTTTTCCAGCGAGTGGAAGAAGGGGGAGCCGCGGTCCAGATCCCGCAGGAACCGGATCCGCCACCTCACGAACGCGCCTCGGGACCCGACGAGCTGCAGGTCCTTCAGCGCGGCCTTCTTCGCTTCGTACACCGTCCGCAGGGCCGGGTCCTGGACGACTTGACCGAGACGGGCTTCCAGGTCGAGCACCTCTTTTTCTAGGCGCTTCTTGGTCGACCCCCTCGCGTACTCTTGACAGAAGACGCGGACGTGAGCCTTGCCCACGTCCCACCATAGCCTCAAGGAGGGGAAGCCCCCATGCTTCCTTCTCCAGTCGGACCAGAATCGACGGAACGAGTCCTGGAACCGCACGTCCTCCAGCAGCCGGTTGTTAAAGTGCCAGTACGCGGACCCCGTCCTCGCGCGGAGCGAAGCGAGCTCCGCCCACACCAGGTGTTGGTCCGAACACGGCACCGGCCGCATGGAGGCCGCCGGGACGCAGGAAACGTATGCCCGAGACACGTAAAGGCGGTCGACTCTGGACCATCCTACTCCAGGCCTCACCCAAGTAAAGGCGCTGGAGTCAGGGTGGAGATTTCGCCAGACGCCCACCAAGTCGAAGGACCCGACCAGGTCCCACAACTTCTCCATCGCCGTCATGCACTGCGGGGCACCGGAGCGGTCCCTCGCCTCGAGGGTGCAGTTAAAATCCCCCCCGAGGACAATGCAGTTGCCGACGTCGACGGAGCATAGAAGAGCGGACACCTCTTCAAAGAAGCGCGTCTGCTGCGGGCCGGGCTGAGGGGCGTACACGTTCACGAGATGGAGCGGCACGTCCCCCAGGCGAACCGTTACGTGTAGCAAGCGGCCTGGCACGGGCTCCTCGACCCCCAAGATCTGCGGCTGAAAATGCGGGCCCAGCAAGATGGCCACCCCACTAGAAATGGCGGTGAGGTGGCTCATGCGGACCTATCCTTGCCATTCCAGGAGCCACGTGGCTTCGTCTCCCAGAACGGTGTGGGTTTCTTGCAGGAAGCACACCGCATATTTCCCCTCCCGCAGGAGCGAAAAATTGTCAAATCTACGGCGTGCCCCTCTGCCGCCGTTGATGTTGAGGCTGGCTATGGTTATCTTCATGGCAAAAGCATAGTGCAACCTCTACCTTAACCTATTGTGGGGGGGGGAGCGGAGTCTTTTGTTGAACTCCACTCCCTCCGCAGCCCAGCGAGGAGTCCCTCGAGCTTGCGCAGCTCAAGGTGTTGCTCCTTTGTCAAGGACCCGCCCGCGGCCAAGGTTTTAGCGGCGGCGCGGACGGACCCCTTGATCAGCTCTGGCTCGGACCATTTTTCCAGGGCCAGTCGGGCTTGGTTGCAGCGACCCCGGCTCTGGGCCAAAAAGTCCCGGAGTTCCTTTGCAGGAATGAGGATGGTCTCGGCGGCGGCCGCGAGCAGATCCACCGCCTCGCTGCAACCACTCCCGCGTCCCCCACCGAGTCCCCGTCCTCCTCCGGGAGGTGGCCGCCAGCAGCCGGCCCATCGACCACACAAGGTACGGCAAATAACCCGGCCGCTCCAACCGGCCCTGGCTCTGCCCCGATCCCACCCCCAGGATCGTCGGCAGAGGAGTCCCGTTGGGCTCTTTTAAAAATAGTGCCGGGTCGGGAAATGACAGCGGAAGGGGTTCCCCCTCCGCCCCAGGAACTGGGGAACAAGGAGAGACCCGGCCATAGGAAATCCCCAGGCTTCCCAAGTGCTCCAGCTCCAAAGTAAGGGGCGAGGGTGAGTGTTCCTCCCCCTCCCCGCTGCCACCCCCCGGCCCAGCATCTACAGAGTCATTAAAATTATTAGTTTCATTTTCTGCCGGGTCGAGCAAATCCCGGGGGAAGTTGGGTATTGGCTGGGCGGGCTCAGGTTCGGCCTTTTCAGCCCCGCCCGCCTCAGTCCCTGGGACGCCCGGCCCGGCGGCAATTCATTCCTCCGTTGGCCCCACGCCCCCCACGATGGGCAGATCCTCCACGCCATCCCCGGGAGGCAGAGGCTGGGCAGCCTCAACTGTCTCACCCTCCCCGGGGACAGACTCCTCTCGCCTACAGCGCAGCTTGGGGGCGCTGGTGGGGGACGCGGGACACATGGCGGGCACCGACTCCTCTGCGGAGGGATGTTGTTCCCCCTCCGCCTCATCGGAGCCGCGCCTCCTTTTGTTCCTGGGGGTGCGTGGAGGCAGGGAGACCTCCATGTCTGCCGAGGCCTCCCGCTCCACTCCCCCCTTTTTCTTTTCTTGCCCGCGCCCGAGCCCCTCTGTGGTATTGGTCAAGTGCTCAGGCACGGGCTCAGGGCACCCCGCGCTCGCCGGTGATGGGGTTGGGCTGAGCGCGGTAGTCAATCTTTCCGGCGCACCGAGGGGACCCGCCTCTAGATGTTTCGCCTTGTTCCACGCCTTCTTTCCGGCCGGACGCTCTCTCTCCCCCCCGCCGGAGGCCGAGAAAGCAAAGGCCCCCGACGATGCCCGCGCACCCATGGCTCCCGGCACGCGGACGCAACTAGGGGTAGGGGTGGCGGCGGCGCCAGCCTTGGCCGCCTTCGGTGGTTTGGCGGCCTTGGAGGCGGGGCAGTTCTTACGAACGTGCCCCACATCCCTACAGGCATGGCACCGCACGCCGTCCGACATCCAGAAGACGCGGTAGGCAGTCCCCTCGTGCACCACATTAACGTGCCCTTCCGTCGTGTCCTCCCGCGCCAGCCGGACAAAGAGCTGGTGGCGGAAGGAGAACACGTGGCGCAGGCTGTTCTCCCTGAGGCCGAGCGGCATGGGGTTGATCCCCGACCTTACCTCCCCCAGTTGGTGTAGGTGAGGGAGGAGGAGCTCAGCGGGAACAAAGGGCGGGACGTTTGAAACGATGACCCTCTGCGCGGTGGCCTCGAGAGGGTCCACCGGCAGGAACGTCCCGCCCACCGTGAGCCCCTTTTCGAGGGCCAGGGACACCGCCCGCTCCGACCCCAGGAAGAACACGGCCTTTCCAGACATCTTGGAGGCTGCGACAATGGCCGAGGGGCTGACGACCCCAGCCATCGCCCGCACGCACTCCTCGATGCTCATTGTGGGGTGAGTGTAGCTCTTGACCCCGTGTTTCTTTGTTATTAATGTAAAAGGTGGCAGGGCAGCGGGTGGCGCAGGAGGTGCCGTGGATGTGGACACCGCCTGCGCATATGTCTTCGCTGGCCCCGCCACCGGCATGGATGGGCTCGCCATCACGGGGTGCCTTTAAGGGCTACACCCACCCCAAAGTCACAGGCCTTAATGGTCTTTATTGGCCTCGTATATTGACTGAGCAGAGGAGCCCTTAACGAGGCACACCTCTCCCCTAGTTGGCAATTGGGGAGAGGCCTTGCTCCCTCTGCTCAGTTGTCTTAATTGTTTTATTATTTTAAAATTAGGAGGAAGGGGTCTCAGAGAGAGAGGGGAGAAACAGAGAAAGAGAGAGGGGGGTGGGAAGGGGGGGGGGGGCTGCGAGGGCAGGTCTCCCCTCGCAGCTGTGGGTGGGTGCAATCCCCAGATGGCAAAACAAAAATAGTCTTTGAGGTGGTCTTCAGGTGAGGGGAGAAGATGTCTTCACCTGGGGCAGCTAGAGCCACCAGGCACACACTCCCAACGATGTTAATAGGGTGATTAAGAAAAAATCTTCAGCCTGGTAGCTCCAGCTATCCCAGGCTAGGCAATTGCGGGGGTGGGGGTTCAATTGTGTGTGGGGCCTAGTTGTAAGCAAGGCCTCCACACACACTTCCACACACACACACCCCCCACGATGTTCCGGCCCTCAGTGGTCTTCTTTCCTCCCCCCACCGATTCAACAAAGTCTATTTGGGACTGCACCAATACACCCACCTGTAGAATGGTAGAGTCTCCCTCCTTCCACACCGGATGTTTGTTGTTGGTATTTCCCCCTCTCCCCAACTCTTTGCAGAAATGGTACAGATGTTCAAAGTTTTCTGCCTTCCTCCTCTCCCTCTGGGTAAAAGATGGTGGTGAAGCCCCTTCCTTCCTTCTCTTCCAGGATTGGTCTCAGGGCTCACTCCAGGCCTTCCAAGGCAGGAGCTGAAGTTGGTAGCTGCTCCTCTCACTGCAGCACAGCTCCAACTGAGCAGGACACGCCTCCACTGCTCCACGATTGATTCCTTGTGCATGAAACTCTTTTGAGTTTACCTGAAAAACATAAACATTAAACCGTGCCACCCGACCTGGGTGACACAGCAGACATTTTCAAGGCCCCTTTCTTTTCCTTTTTTTTTTTTTTTGGGCCGCTAAAATCACATTTTTCCAAGTGCCCCCTATAAAAGGGGAGGGGGACACTAAAAGCACTGGCAATTAAAACAAATTAAACTTTAAAACGTAAAATCAAATTAAAAGTTGGTTGCCGGGCGTGATGATGCACTCCAGTCCCTCCGGTGCCCACCTCTCGCGGAAGGCCGCGAGCGTACCGGTGGACACCGCGTGCTCCATCTCCAAGGACACTCTGGACCGGATGTAAGAGCGGAAGAGAGGCAGGCAGTCAGGTTGAACGACCCCCTCGACCGCCCGCTGCCTGGACCGGCTGATGGCACCCTTGGCCGTGCCCATGAGCAGTCCTACGAGGAGGCCCTCGGACCTATCCGCTCCCCTCCGCACAAGGTGCCCAAAGATCAGGAGAGTGGGACTGAAGTGCAGCCAGAATTTCAGGAGCAGCCCCTTCAAATAATGGAACAGGGGCTGCAACCTCGTGCACTCAATAAAAACATGGAACACGGACTCCTCCAGACCGCAGAAATTGCAGGCGGCCTGGGAGTCCGTGAACCGGCTTAAAAATTTGTTGCACGGCACTGCTCCGTGCACCACCCTCCAGGCCAAGTCCTGACAAATAGTGGGAGAACTCCTGCGTAGAGTGCCCTCCATCGGGGCCCCCGCCTCCTCCGGACGGCAGGATGGTACGCCATGGCGTGTCCGGACGGCAGGCGAGGAGGTCAAAGTTGAGAGTGTGCAGGAGCAGCCCGTACAGGAAACCCCTCCGCGCGGAACTGAAGGGCACGGAGGGGATTTCCCCGAGGCGGCTCAAGTTGTGAGGCGCCGGCCCCCGAGGGAGGTTCCGGGGTTTGGCGCCGATGAGGAATTCCGGCTGGACGGGGGTCAGTTCGGACGGGATCTCCCCACGTGCTTGAGCCTCCTCGATGCACCTAACGGAGTCAGGGCCCAAAGCTGTTTTTAGCGACTCGATGGCTTCGGCCGCGCGGCGGACGTCGGCTGAATTTAGGCGCCGCGCCAGCGTGTCTGGCGCCATCCAGCCCGCTCCTCCGCCATCGAGCAGGTCCCTGACCCTGGTCACCTCACCAGCCACAGCCCTCTCTTCCGACCGCCACATAAAACCTCGGTCGTAGAGGTACGGATTCCCGAGCAGCGGCTCCTGCAGGACGGCCGCCACTCCAGCCGGCAGATAGCTGCGCCTGGTGGAGACTTTGTTCCAGACCCTGATGAGTTCCTTGTAAAAGACAGGCAGCTGCCGGAGGGCGGTCCTGACACCCCCCAAGTTCACAAACAGGAGCTGCGTGTCGTAATTGAGGTCGCGCTGCTGGCGGAAGAAATACGTCGCCAGAGCACACCACCTAGGAGGGGGCTCGACGTAAAGGTATCTCTGCAGGGTCTGAAGACGGAAAGTCGAGAGCTGGGCGCTGACGCACACCAACGACTGACCGCCCTCCTCAAGCGGGAGACTCAAGACCGCGGCAGAGACCCAGTGCTTCCTGTTGTTCCAGAAGAAGTCCACCAGCTTCTTCTGTATCTTGGCGACAAACGCAGGGGGAGGGGTCAAAGTGACCAGCCGGTACCACAACATTGCGGCCACCAGCTGGTTTATGACTAGCGCTCGACCCCTGTAGGACAGCACTCGGAGCAGTCCTGTCCAGCGCCCTAGGCGAGCGGCGACCTTGGCCTCCAGCTCCTGCCAGTTCGCCGGCCAGGCTCCCTCGTCGGGGCTAAGGTAGACTCCCAGATAGAGGAGATGGGTCGTGCACCAGGCAAAAGGCCTGAGCTCCTCCGGCAGGGAGTCCACCCGCCACTGACCCACCAGGAGTCCGGAACATTTCTCCCAGTTGATCCTGGCGGAGGACGCGGCCGAGTAAATCTCCTGGCACTCACGCATCCTCTGCAGGTCAGCGGGATCCTCTACCGCGAGGAGCACGTCATCAGCGTAAGCCGAGAGGACGACCTCAACGCCCGGCCCTTGCAGAGCCAGTCCCGTCAACCTCGTCCGCAAGAGGCGCAGGAAAGGCTCCACGCAAACGCCGTACAACTGGCCGGACATGGGGCATCCTGGCGCACCCCTCTCCTAAAGCGAAGGGTCGCCGTCAAGGACCCGTTAACCTTAGTCAGACACTCCGCGGCGGCGTACAAAAGTCGGATCCGGGCGACGAAATGCGTCCCGAACCCGAAAGCGCGCAGAGTTCCGAGCAGATAGTCGTGATCCACCCTGTCGAACGCCTTCTCTTGGTCGAGAGATAGGAAGGCGACCGACAGACCAGCCTCCTGGGAACAATGGATGAGGTCCCGGACCAGATGGATGTTATCGTGGATTGTCCGGCCCGGGACCGTGTCGGACTGGTCGGGGTGGATCATGTGGTCCAGCACGGCACCAAGGCGAGCAGACATCGCTCTGGCGAAAATTTTGTAATCCGTACTGAGGAGGGAGACCGGGCGCCAGTTCTTAAGGAGGCGGAGATCGCCCTTCTTAGGCAGCAGGACGATGACTGCCCTGCGCCAAGAGAGGGGCATCTCCCTGGTCGCCAGACTTTCCCCCAGGACCCGCGCGTAGTCGCCCCCCAGGACGTCCCAGAACGCCCTGTGGAACTCCACGGTCAGCCCGTCCAGACCCGGGGATTTTCCCCTCGAGAGCCGGTCGAGGGCACCGGTCAGCTCCGCCAGGCTTAGCGGAGCTTCCAGATTTTCGGCGCCCTCCGGGCTGACCTTCGGCAGGTCCTCTCACAAAACTCTACGCGTTTCCTCGCTGGACGGATCCGGAGAGAACAGAGCCCCGTAATATTCACGGGCCCTGTTGTTGACGCCCACCGGATCCGAGACGAGAGAGCCGTCGTCGGCCAGCAGCGTCAAGAGCTGCTTACGGACACTCTGCCTTTTTTCCAGCGAGTTGAAGAAGGGGGAGCCGCGGTCCAGATCCCGCAGGAACCGGATCCGCGACCTCACGAACGCGCCTCGGGACCCGACGAGCTGCAGGTCCTTCAGCGCGGCCTTCTTCGCTTCGTACACCGTCCGCAGGGCCGGGTCCTGGACGACTTGACCGAGACGGGCTTCCAGGTCAAGCACCTCTTTTTCTAGGCGCCCGATTCTGGCCGCCCGCCTCTTGGTCGACCCCCTCGCGTACTCTTGACAGAAGACGCGGACGTGAGCCTTGCCCACGTCCCACCATAGCCTCAAGGAGGGGAAGCCCCCCTGGCTTCCTTCTCCAGTCGGACCAGAATCGACGGAACGAGTCCTGGAACCACACGTCCTCCAGCAGCTGGTTGTTAAAGTGCCAGTACGTGGACCCCGTCCTCACGCGGAGCGAAGCGAGCTCCGCCCACACCAGGTGATGGTCCGAACTCGGCACCGGCCGCATGGAGGCCGCCGGGACGCAGGAAACGTACGCCCGAGACACGTAAAGGCGGTCGACTCTAGACCATCCAACTCCAGGCCTCACCCAAGTAAAGGCGCTGGAGTCGGGGTGGAGATTTCGCCAGACGTCCACCAAGTCGAAGGACCCGAACAGGTCCCTCAACTTCTCCATCGCCGTCATGCACTGCGGGGCACCGGAGCGGTCCCTCGCCTCGAGGGTGCAGTTAAAATCCCCCCCGAGGACAATACAGTCGCCGACGTCGACGGAGCCAAGAAGAGCGGACACTTCTTCGAAGAAGCGCGTTTGCTGCGGGCCGGGCTGAGGGGCGTACATGTTCACGAGATGGAGCGGCACGTCCCCCAGGCGAACTGTTACGTGCAACAAGCGGCCTGGCACGGGCTCCTCGACCCCCAAGATCTCCGGCTGAAAATGCGGGCCCAGCAAGATGGCCAACCCACTAGAAGTGGCGGTGAGGTGGCTCATGCGGACCTCTCCTTGCCATTCCAGGAGCCACGTGGCTTCGTCTCCCGGAACGGTGTGGGTTTCTTGCAGGAAGCACACCGCATATTTCCCCTCCCGCAGGAGCGAAAAATTGTCAAATCTACGGCGTGCCCCTCTGCCGCCGTTGATGTTGAGGCTGGCTATGGTTATCTTCATGGCAAAAGCATAGTGCAACCTCTACCTTAACCTATTGTGGGGGAGGGAGCGGAGTCTTTTGTTGAACTCCGCTCCCTCCGCAGCCCAGCGAGGAACTTTTTGAGCCGGCGCAGCTCAAGGCCCTGAGCCTTTGATAAGGGCCCGCCCGCGGCCATGGTTTTAGCGGCGGCGCGGACGGACGTGACGAGCAGCCCCGGCTCGGACCATCTTTCCAGGGCCAGACGGGCTTGGTCGCGGCGACCCCGGCACTGGACCAAAAAGTCCCGGAGTTCCTCTGCGGGAATGAGGAGGGTCTCAGTGGCGGCCGCGAGCAGATCCACCGCCTCACTGGCGATGGACTCGAGATCTTCACCCGCGTCCTCCACCGAGTCCCCGTCCCCCTCCGGGAGGTCGCCGCTAGCAGCCGGCCCGTCGACCGCACGAGGTACGGAAAACAGCCCGGCCGCTCCATCTGGTCCTGGCTCTGCCCCGATCCCAACCCCAGGATCGTCGGCAGAGGAGTCCCCACTGGGCTCTTTTAAAATGGTGCTGGGTCGGGAAGCGACAGCGGAAGGGGTTCCTCCTCAGCCCCAGGAGCCGGGGAACACGGAGAGACCTGGTTTAGGAAGTTCTCCAGGTCCACCAAGTCCCCCAGCTCCAAAGTAGGGGGCGAGGGTTGTTGTTCTTCCCCCTCCCCGTCGTCACCCCCCGGCCCAGCGTGTGGATGTATATTAAAATTGTCATTTTCAATTTCTGCCGAGTCGAGCGACTCCCGGGGGAAGTTGGGTAATAGCTGGGCGGGCTCAGGTTCGGCCTTTTCGGCCTCACCCGCCTCAGTCCCCGGGACGCTCGACCCGGCGGCTACGCATTCTTCCGCTGGCCCCACGCCCCCCACGACAGGCAGATCTTCCACGCCCTCCCCAGGAGGCAGCGGCTGGGCAGCCTCGACTGCCTCACCCTCCCCGGGGACAGATTCCTCGCGCCTACAGCGCAATTTGGGGGCGCTGGTGGGGGACGCGGGACACGCGGCGGGCACCGCCTCCTCCGCGGAGGGATGTTGTTCCCCCTCCGCCTCATTGTGGCGGTGCCTCCTTTTGTTCCTGGGGGTGCGCGGAGGCAGGGAGACCTCCATGTCTGCCGAGGCCTCCCGCTCTGCCACCCCCTTCTCCTTATCTTGCCCTCGCCCGAGCCCCTCTGCGGTATTGGTCAAGGGCTCGGGCACGGGCTCAGGGCACCCCGCGCTCGCCAGTGACTGGGTTGGGCTGAGCGTGGTGGTCAAACTTTCCGGCGCACTGAGGAGACCCGCCTCTAGATGTCTCGTCTTCTTCCGCGCCTTCTTTTTGATCGGACGCTCTCCCTCCCCCCCGCCGGAGGCCATGAAAACAAAGGCCCCCGACGATGCCCGCGCACCTACGGCTCCCGGCACGTGGACGCAACTAGGGGGAGGGGTGGCGGCGGCGCCAGCCTTGGCCGCCCTCGGTGGTTTGGCGGCCTTGGAGGCGGGGCAGTTCTTACGAACATGCCCCACCTCCCTACAGGCATGGCACCGCACGCCGTCCGACGTCCAGAAGACGTGGTAGGCAGTCCCCTCGTGCACCACATTGAAACTTCCCTCCGTCGTCTCCTCCCGCGCCAGCCGGACAAAGAGCTGGCGGCGGAAGGAGAACACGTGGCGCAGGCTGCTCTCCCTGAGGCCAAGCGGTATGGGGTTGATCCCCGACCTTACCTCCCCCAGTTGGTGTACGTGAGGGAGGAGCTCAGCGGGAACAAAGGACGGGACGTTTGAAATGATGACCCTCTGCGCGGTGGCCTCGAGAGGGTCCACCGGCAGGAACGTCCCGCCCACCGTGAGCCCCTTTTCAAGGGCCAGGGACACCGCCCGCTCCGACCCCAGGAAGAACACGGCCTTCCCAGACATCTTGGAGGCTG